>NC_042969.1:80463217-80534722 GCF_901001165.1 Salmo trutta
AGAGAGAGAGAGAGAGAGAGAGAGAGGAAACATCACAGTCAGAACCCAACTACAGAGAGAGAGAGATAGGAAACATCACAGTCAGACCCCAACTACAGAGAGAGAGAGAGAGGAGATAGGAAACATTAAGTGAGTGGAGGAGATTTAGCAGCAGACAGACACAGGAGACGGTATAGGACTCTGTCCTGCCCTCCCTACTGTCAGCTACTGTTCTCTAGTCACTAAAGAACAGGACTGTGGAGTGAGACTGCTCTATAACAGTCTCTCTCTCTCAGAGAGAAGGAGAGGGTGGTCATGGGACAGGCGGGGAGGAGAGGACAGAGAGGTGTTCTGACAGGGTCGGAGGGAGAGGACAGGAGAGGGTGTTCTGACCAGGCGGGAGGAAGAGGACAGAGAGGGGTGTTCTGACCAGGCGGGAGGAAGAGGACAGAGAGGTGTTCTGACCAGGCTGGGGAGAGAGGACAGAGAGGTGTTCTGACAGGCGGGGAGGAGAGGACAGAGAGGTGTCTGACCAGGCGGGAGGAGGGAGAGACAGAGAGGTGTTCTGACCAGGCGGGCGAGAGACAGAGAGGTGTTCTGACCAGGCGGGAGGAGAGGACAGAGAGGTGTTCTGACCAGGCGGGAGGAGAGGACAGAGAGGTGTTCTGACCAGGCGGGAGGAGAGGACAGAGAGGTGTTCTGACCAGGCGGGAGGAGAGGACAGAGAGGTGTTCTGACCAGGCAGGAGGAGAGGACAGAGAGGTGTTCTGACCAGGCGGGAGAGAGGACAGAGAGGTGTTCTGACCAGGCGGGGAGGAGAGGACAGAGAGGTGTTTCTGACCAGGCGGAGAGGAGCGAGGGCAGAGAGGTGTTCTGACCAGGACGGGAGGAGAGGACAGAGAGAGGTGTTCTGACCCAGGCGGGAGGAGAGGACAGAGAGGTGTTCTGACCAGGCGGGAGGAGAGGACAGAGAGTGTTCTGACAGGGCGGGAGGAGAGGACAGAGAGGTGTTCTGACCAGGCGGGAGGAGAGGACAGAGAGGTGTTCTGACCAGGCGGGAGGAGAAGGAGAGGCAGAGGACAGAGAGTGTTCTGACCAGGCGGGAGGAGAGGACAGAGAGGTGTTCTGACCAGGCGGGGAGGAGAGGACAGAGAGGTGTTCTGACCAGGCGGGGAGGAGATGACAGAGAGGTGTTCTGACCAGGCGGGGAGGATGAGGACAGAGAGGTGTTCTGACCAGGCGGAGGGAGAGGACAGAGAGGTGTTCTGACCAGGCGGGAGGAGAGGACAGAGAGGTGTTCTGACCAGGCGGGAGGAGAGGACAGAGAGTGTTCTGACCAGGCGGGAGGAGAGGACAGAGAGGTGTTCTGACCAGGCGGGAGGAGAGGACAGAGAGGTGTTCTGACCAGGCAGGAGGAGAGGACAGAGAGGTGTTCTGACCAGGCAGGAGGAGAGGACAGACAGGTGTTTCTGACCAGGCAGGGAGGAGAGGACAGAGCAGGTGTTCTGACCAGGCAGGAGGAGAGGACAGAGAGGTGTTCTGACCAGGCAGGGAGGAGGAGGACAGACAGGTGTTCTGACCAGGCGGGAGGAGAGGACAGAGCAGGTGTTCATGACCAGGCGGGAGGAGAGGACAGAGAGGTGTTCTGACCAGGCGGAGGAGAGGACAGAGAGGTGTTCTGACCAGGGCGGTTCGACCAGCGGAGAGAGGACGAGAGGTGTTCTGACCAGGCAGGAGGAGAGGACAGAGAGGTGTCTGACCAGGCAGGAGGAGAGGACAGAGAGGTGTTCTGACCAGGCGGGAGGAGAGGACAGACAGGTGTTCTGACCAGGCAGGAGGAGAGGACAGAGAGGTGTTCTGACCAGGCAGGAGGAGAGGACAGAGAGGTGTTCTGACCAGGCAGGAAGAGAGGACAGAGAGGTGTTCTGACCAGGCAGGAGGAGAGGACAGAGAGGTGTTCTGACCAGGCAGGAGGAGAGGACAGAGAGGTGTTCTGACCAGGCAGGAGGAGAGGACAGAGAGGTGTTCTGACCAGGCAGGAGGAGAGGACAGAGAGGTGTTCTGACCAGGCAGGAGGAGAGGACAGAGAGGTTTTCTGACCAGGTGGGTGGTCGTAGTTTCTTCTTGATGCCTAGATAGACCCTCAGGTTCTTCACCTGCCACTCCCTCTCTGGACGATTACTCTACAGGGACACAAAACAGACAGATTAGATGTTTCAATCCCAGCGTGTGTGTGTGCGTGCGTGCGTGTGCGCGCGCGTGTCTTACCCGCACTTCCTTGTACATCCTGAGGGAGACAGTGTTGAGGATGAAGTAGCGGTCGTGAAAGCTGCCGGTATTCAGTCCCAATCCCAGAATGCTCCTCTCCTCCCGGAACTTTACCATCCCGTGCTTGGACACATCCACTTTACTGGCTATGGGGGGACGAAATGTACCAAATCAGAAACAGTATAGGGGTAATAGCAGAGCTGAGAAGTCAATTAAATTGTGTGTGTGTGTGTGTGTGTGTGTGTGTGTGTGTGTGTGTGTGTGTGTGTGTGTGTGTGTGTGTGTGTGTGTCCTGAGAACGTTGATATATGTATTTTGTTTTTAATGGGAGCAAACAGACTGTTTTTCTAGCACAGACTGGAATATGTTTCGAGATTCCTCCAATGGTATTGAGGAGTACACCACATCTGTCATTGGCTTCATCAATAAGTGCATCAATGACGTCGTACCCACAGTGACCGTACGTACATACCCCAACCAGAAGCCATGGATTACAGGCTAAAGGGTAGAGTTGCCGCTTTCAAGGAGGGGGACTCGAACCCGAAGGCTTATAAGAAATCCCTCTATGCCCTCCGACGAACCATCAAACAGGAAAAGCGTCAATACAGGACTAAGATCGAGTCATTCTACACCGGCTCTGACGCTCATCGGATGTGGCAGGGCTTGCAAGCCATTACAGACTACAAATTGAAGCACAGCCGAGAGCTGCCCAGTGACACGAGCCTACCAGACGAGCTAAACTACTTCTATGCTCGCTTCGAGGCAAATAACACTGAAACTAACATGAGAGCACCAGCTGTACCAGAAGACTTGTGATCCCGCTCCACGTAGCCGATGTGAGTAAGACCTTTAGACAGGTCAACATTCACAAGGCCACAGGGCCAGACAGATTACCAGGACGTGTACTGTGAGCATGCGCTGACCAACTGGTAAGTGTCTGCACTGACATTTTCAACCTCTCCCTGACCGAGTCTGTAATACCAACATGTTTCAAGCAGACCACCATAGTCCCTGTGCCCAAGAACACCAAGATAACCTGCCTTAATGACTACTGACCCGTAGCACTCACATCTGTAGCCATGAAGTGCTTTCAAAGGCCTGTCATGGCTCACATCCACACAATCATCCCAGAAACCCTCCAATTTGCATACCGCCCCAACAGATGATGCAGTCTCTACTGCACTCCACACTGCCCTTTCCCATCTGGACAAAAGGAACACCTATGTGAGAATGCTATTCATTGACTACAGCTCAGCGTTCAACACCATAGTACCCATGAAGCTCATCACTAAGCTAAGGACCCTGGGACTAAACACCTCCCTCTGCAACTGGATCCTGGACTTCCTGACGGGCCGTCCCCAGGTGGTATGGGTAGGTAACAACACATCCGCCACGCTGATCCTCAACATGGTGGCCCCTCAGTCGTGCGTGTTCAGCCCTCTTCACTCATGACTGCATGGCCAGGTATGACTCCAACACCATCATTAAGTTTGCCGACGACACAACAGTGGTAGGCCTGATCACCGACAACGATGAGACAGCCTATATGGAGGAGGTCAGAGACCTGGCAGTGTGGTGACAGGACGACAACCTCTCCCTCAACGTGATCAAGACTAAGGAGATGATTGTGGACTGTGGAAAAAGAGGACCGAGCACGCCCCCATTCACATCGACGGGGCTGCAGTGGAACTGGTTGAGAACTTCAAGTTCCTTGATGTCCACATCACCAACAAACTAACATGGTCCAAACACACCAAGACAGTCGTGAAGAGAGCACGACAAAGCCTATTCCCCCTAAGGAGACTGAAAAGATTTGGCATGGCTCCTCAGATCCTCAAAAGGTTATACAGCTGCACCATCGAGAGCATCCTGACTGGTTGCATCACTGCCTGGTACGGCAACTGCTCAGCCTCCGACCGCAAGGCACTACAGAGGGTAGTGAGAACGGCCCAGTACATCACTGGGGCCAAGCTTCCTGCCATCCAGGACCTCTATACCAGGTGGTGTCAGAGGAAGGCCTTAAATATTATCAAAGACTCCAGTCACCCCAGTCATAGACTGTTCTCTCTGCTACCGCACGGCAAGCAGTACCGGAGCGCCAAGTCTTGGTCCAAGAGGCTTCTAAACAGCTTCTACCCCCAAGCCATAACACTCCTGAACATCTAGTCAAAAGGCTACCCAGACAATTTGCATTGCCCCCTCCCCTCCCCACCACTCTCTATTATCATCTATGCATAGTCACTTTAATAACTCTACCTACATGTACATACTACCTCAACTAACCGGTGCCCCTGCACATTGACTCTGTATCAGTACCCCCCTGTACATAGTCTCGCTATTGTTATTTTACTGCTGCTCTTTAATTACTTGTAACTTTTATTTCTTATTCTTATCCGTATTTTTTGAAACTGCATTGTTGGTTAGGGGCTCGTAAGTAAGGATTTCACTGTAAGGTCTGTTGTATTCGGCGCATGTGACTAATACAATTTGATTTGAACTGGTGATGCTTGGAGCCGAAGGGTGCTGCTTAGACCACTCCACAGTTCACAACGCTCTGGCAAAACATGACAATACTTTTTTAAATGTATTTTTATTTATTTCACCAGGTAAGCTAGTTGAGAACAAGTTCTCATTTACAACTGTGACCTGGTCAAGATAAAGCAAAGCAGTGCGACAGAAACAACAACACAGAGTTACACGTGGAATAAACAAGTGTACAGTCAATAACACAATACAAAAAAAAGAAAGTCTATAAACAGTGTGTGCAAATGGCATGAGGAGGTAAGGCAATAAATAGTTCATAGTAACGAAGTAATTACAATTTAGCAGATTAACACTGGAGTGATAGATGAGCAGATGATGGTGTGTAAGTAGTGATACTGGTGTGCAAAAGAGCAGAAAAGTAAATAAAAACAATATGGGGATGGTAGGTAGATTGGGTGGGCTATTTACAGATGGACTATGTACAGCTTCAGCGATCGGTTAGCTGCTTAGATAGCTGATGTTTAAAGTTAGTGAGGGAAATATAAATCTCCAGCTTCAGTGATCTTTGCAATTCGTTCCAGTCACTGGCAGCAGAGAACTGGAAGGAAAGACGGCAAAGGAGGTGTTGGCTTTGGGGAAGACCAGTGAGATATACCTGCTGGAACGTGTGCTACGAGTGGGTGTTGTTATCATGACCAGTGAACTGAGATAAGGCGGAGCTTTACCTAGCATAGACTTATAGATGACCTGGAGCCAGTGGGTCTGGTGATAAATATGTAGCGAGGGCCAGCCGACTAGAGCATACAGGTCGCAGTGGTGGGTGGTATATGGAGCTTTGGTAACAAAACAGATGGCACTGTGATAGACTGCATCCAGTTTGCTGAGTAGAGTATTGGAAGCTATTTGTAGATGACATCGCCGAAGTCGAGGATCGGTAGGATAGTCAGTAGGATAGTCGGTAGGATAGTCGGTAGGATAGTCGGTAGGATAGTCGGTAGGATAGTCGGTAGGATAGTCGGTAGGATAGTCGGTAGGATAGTCGGTAGGATAGTCGGTAGGATAGTCGGTAGGATAGTCGGTAGGATAGTCGGTAGGATAGTCGGTAGGATAGTCAGTAGGATAGTCAGTAGGATAGTCAGTAGGATAGTCAGTAGGATAGTCAGTTTTACAAGTAAGTAAGTAAGTTTGGCGACGTGAGTGAAGGAGGCTTTGTTGCGAAATAGAAAGACGATTCTAGATTTTGATTTTGGATTGGAGATGTTTGATATGAGTCTGGAAGGAGAGTTTACAGTCTAGCCAGACATCTAAGTATTTGTAGTTGTCCACGTATTCTAGGTCAGAAACGTCCAGAGTAGTGATGCTAGTTGGGCGGGCGGGTGCGGGTAGCGAACAGTTGAAAAGCATGCATTTGGTTTTGATGGCGTTTAAGAGCAGTTGGAGGCCACAGAAGGAGTGTTGTATGGCATTGAAGCTCATTTGGAGGTTTGTTAACACAGTGTCCAAAGGGCCAGATCTATACAGAATGATGTCGTCTGCGTAGAGGTGGATCAGGGAATCACCCGCAGCAAGAGCGACATCATTGATATACAGTGAGGGAAAAAGTATTTGATCCCCTGCTGATTTTGTACGTTTGCCCACTGACAAAGAAATGATCAGTCTATAGTTTTAATGGTAGGTTTATTTGAACAGTGAGAGACAGAATAACAACAACAAAAAATCCACAAAAACGCATGTCAAAAATTTTACTCAATGATTTGCATTTTAATATAGGAAATAAGTATTTGACCCCTCTGCAAAACATGACTTAGTACTTGGTGGCAAAACCCTTGTTGGCAATCACAGAGGTCAGACGTTTCTTGTAGTTGGCCACCAGGTTTGCACACATCTCAGGAGGGATTTTGACCCACTCCTCTTTGCAGATCTTCTCCAAGTCATTAAGGTTTGAGGCTGACGTTTGTCAACTCAAACCTTCAGCTCCCTCCACAGATTTTCTATGGGATTAAGGTCTGGAGACTGGCTCGGCCACTCCAGGACCTTAATGTGCTTCTTCTTGAGCCACTCCTTTGTTGCCTTGGCTGTGTGTTTTGGGTCATTGTCATGCTGGAATACCCATCCACGACCCATTTTCAATGCCCTGGCTGAGGGAAGGAGGTTCTCACCCAAGATTTGACGGTACATGGCCCCGTCCATCGTCCCTTTGATGCGATGAAGTTGTCCTGTCCCCTTAGCAGAAAAACACTCCCAAAGCATAATGTTTCCACCTCCATGTACGACGGTGGGGATGGTGTTCTTGGGGTCATAGGCAGCATTCCTCCTCCTCCAAACACGACGAGTTGAGTTGATGCCAAAGAGCTCCATTTTGGTCTCATCTGACCACTTACACCCAGTTGTCCTCTGAATCATTCAGATGTTCATTGGCAAACTTCAGACCGGCATGTATATGAGCAGGGGGACCTTGCGGGCGCTGCAGGATTTCAGTCCTTCACGGCGTAGTGTGTTACCAATTGTTTTCTTGGTGACTATGGCCCCAGCTGCCTTGAGATCATTGACAAGATCCTCCCGTGTAGTTCTGGGCTGATTCCTCACCGTTCTCATGATCATTGCAACTCCACGAGGTGAGATCTTGCATGGAGCCCCAGGCCGAGGGATATTGACAGTTATTTTGTGTTTCTTCCATTTGCGAATAATCGCACCAAATGTTGTCACCTTCTCCCCAAGCTGCTTGGCGATGGTCTTGTAGCCCATTCCAGCCTTGTGTAAGTCTACAATCTTGTCCCTGACATCCTTGGAGCGCTCTTTGGTCTTGGCCATGGTGGAGAGTTTGGAATCTGATTGATTGATTGCTTCTGTAAACAGGTGTCTTTTATACAGGTAAAAAGCTGAGATTAGGAGAACTCCCTTTAAGAGTGTGCTCCTAATCTCAGCTCGTTACCTGTATAAAAGACACCTGGGAGACAGAAATCTTTCTGATTGAGAGGGGGTCAAATACTTATTTCCCTCATTAAAATGCAAATCAATTTGTAACATTTTTGACATGCGTTTTTCTGGATTTTTGTTGTTGTTCTTCTGTCTCTCACTGTTCAAATAAACCTCCCATTAAAATTATAGACTGATCATTTTTTTGTCAGTGGGCAAACGTACAAAATCAGCAGGGGATCAAATACTTTTTCCCTCACTGTATACAGAGAAAAGAGTCGGCCCGAGAATTGAACCCTGTGGTACCCCCATAGAGACTGCCAGAGGTCCGAACAGGCCCTCCGATTTGACACACTGAACTCTGTCTGAGAAGTAGTTGGTGAACCATGCGAGGCAGTCATTTGAGAAACCAAGGCTATTGAGTCTGCTGATAAGAATACGGCGATTGACAGAGTCGAAAGCCTTGGCCAGGTCGATGACGACGGCTGCACAGTACTGTCTTTTATCGATGGCGGTTATGATATCGTTTAGGACCTTGAGCGTGGCTGAGGTTCACCCGTGACCAGCTCGGAAACTGGATTGCACAGCGGAGAAGGTACGGTGGGATTCGAAATGGTCAGTGATCTGCTTATTAACTTGGCTTTCAAAGACTTTAGAAAGGCAGGGCAGGATGGATATAGGTCTGTAACAGTTTGGATCTAGTGTCATCCAAGATGGCGTAGCAGTGCAGACGTGGTTTGTTGTCCTCTCGTTTACTTTTTGTATTTTTCGTATTTTTTGTATATATTCCAATTTATTTTTCAATCTCTTTTCCATTTTTAAATAAGATATACCTTCCGGTAACCCGACTCACCCAATGTGACACGGATCCACAATTTTTTTAGACCCTATAGCCAAAACTTTCATCAGAAGGTAGCCAGCTAATTAGCTACTAGCTATTTAGTCATTGTTAGCCACTGCTAGCGGCCTTTACACTCTGCTCAGGCACCAGCCGTTTTTTAGCCTGGATAATACCTGCCAGCCTCGGACTGTTTTTCTCCACTACAACACCAGATTACTGCCGTAAACCCTGGACCATTGATCATCACAGCATAAAGCAATCACACTTGATGATAGTTGATGGAAACAGCGCATGTTTTAGCCTTGCCCAAACCATAACCACTCAGGATGAATGCCTATACTGTTAACCTTTGAACCCAGTAACCACGGGTATGTGTGGTTAGTGTGTGTGTGTGTGTGTGTGTGTGTGTGTACCCAGGTAGATGCGTATGGCCTCCATGGCGAGATGTTTTTTGACCAGCAAGTGGGAGTCGGTACCCAGAGAATGGATGATGGGTAACACACGCTCCAGATGATGCAACGGACGCTCTGAGAGAGAGAGAGAGAGAGAGAGAGAAGAGAGAGGAGAGAGAGAGGAGAGAGAGAGAGAGGAGAGAGAGAGAGAGAGAGAGAGAGAGAAGGGGACAAAACAGCCTCATCATCAGCATCACCCCTCCATAGCACTACCATCCCCTCATCCTCCCCTCATCCCATACCTCTTCCCCACCTCTCCTTCCTCTCTCTCTCGCCCCACCTCTCCTTCCACTCTCTCTCTCTCTAATCTCCCAGCAGTTCCAGTACTCGTTCTCTCTCTGGCCTTTTCTCAATTACATTCTCCTCTCTCTTCTGCTCCTTCTCAAACCCCATTGGAGGAGAAGTTCAGAGGGGAGGGAGCTCTGTTTTTCTCATCCAATGGTTTTTGAGAAGGACGCAAGGAGAATGCAATTATGAAAAGGCCTCTCTCTCTATTACAAAACATTAAGAACACCTGCTCTTTCCATGACAGACTGACCAGGCGAATCCAGCTGCAAGCTATGATCCCTTATTGATGTCACTCAATCAGTGTAGATGAAGGGGAGGAGACAGATTAAAGAATGATTTTCAACCCTTGAGACAATTGAGACATGGATTGTTTGTGTGTGTCATTCAGAGGGTGAATGTGCAAGATAAAAGCAGTCTCCTCCTTCTGGCTGACCTCTCATCTCTCTCCTCCTTCTGGCTGACCTCCCATCTCTCTCCTCCTTCTGGCTGACCTCTCATCTCTCTCCTCCTTCTGGCTGACCTCTCATCTCTCTCCTCCTTCTGGCTGACCTCTCATCTCTCTCCTCCTTCTGGCTGACCTCCCATCTCTCTCCTCCTTCTGGCTGACCTCCCATCTCTCTCCACTCACCGGTCTCCTCCTTCTGGCTGACCTCTCATCTCTCTCCTCCTTCTGGCTGACCTCCCATCTCTCTCCTCCTTCTGGCTGACCTCCCATCTCTCTCCTCCTTCTGGCTGACCTCCCATCTCTCTCCTCCTTCTGGCTGACCTCCCATCTCTCTCCACTCACCGGTCTCCTCCTTCTGGCTGACCTCTCATCTCTCTCCTCCTTCTGGCTGACCTCCCATCTCTCTCCTCCTTCTGGCTGACCTCCCATCTCTCTCCTCCTTCTGGCTGACCTCCCATCTCTCTCCTCCTTCTGGCTGACCTCCCATCTCTCTCCACTCACCGGTCTCCTTCTGGCTGACCTCTCATCTCTCTCCACTCACCGGTCTCCTTCTGGCTGACCTCTCATCTCTCTCCACTCACCGGTCTCCTCCTTCTGGCTGACCTCCCATCTCTCTCCACTCACCGGTCTCCTCCTTCTGGCTGACCTCCCATCTCTCTCCACTCACCGGTCTCCTCCTTCTGGCTGACCTCCCAGCAGCTCCAGTAGTCTTTCTCTCGGACCTGGATCTTCCGCCGGTCCAGAATCTCACAGGTCAGCTCTGCTGCCGTCATAGAACCAGGGATCTGGAGGGGAGAGCAGTGGAGGGAGTGAGATTCAGGACCCCGTCTTACTCTCTTTATTTCCCTATCGTGATAAAGGTGAGATCATAAGGGGTTAGTTAAGGTCAGAGGTGAGAGGTCACCTTGACGTGCTGCTCTGCCGTCTCCTTCTTCTCCTCCAGGTACACTGTACAGATGAAGTCCCCTGCTGACCCCGACGCCTGCACAACGCATACACACACACACACACGCACATGTACACACACACACACACACACACACACGCACACACACGCACACACACGCACACACACACACGCAAATTCAAGTAGTGTTAAAGCACATTGGGTTACTGCAGAACAGTGTATGATATATGAAGGTAGTGCGACTCACAGAAGCCTTGGTGTTGAGGAGGTGTGTGTGAGTACTGTATTACTCACAGAAGCCTTGGTGTTGAGGAGGTGTGTGTGTGAGTACTGTATAACTCACAGAAGCCTTGGTGTTGAGGAGGTGTGTGTGAGTACTGTATAACTCACAGAAGCCTTGGTGTTGAGGAGGTGTGTGTGTGAGTACTGTATAACTCACAGAAGCCTTGGTGTTGAGGAGGTGTGTGTGTGAGTACTGTATAACTCACAGAAGCCTTGGTGTTGAGGAGGTGTGTGTGTGAGTACTGTATTACTCACAGAAGCCTTGGTGTTGAGGTGTGTGTGTGTGAGTACTGTATAACTCACAGAAGCCTTGGTGTTGAGGAGGTGTGTGTGAGTACTGTATTACTCACAGAAGCCTTGGTGTTGAGGTGTGTGTGTGTGAGTACTGTATAACTCACAGAAGCCTTGGTGTTGAGGAGGTGTGTGTGAGTACTGTATTACTCACAGAAGCCTTGGTGTTGAGGAGGTGTGTGTGAGTACTGTATTACTCACAGAAGCCTTGGTGTTGAGGAGGTGTGTGTGAGTACTGTATTACTCACAGAAGCCTTGGTGTTGAGGAGGTGTGTGTGAGTACTGTATTACTCACAGAAGCCTTGGTGTTGAGGAGGTGTGTGTGAGTACTGTATTAGTCACAGAAGCCTTGGTGTTGAGGAGGTGTGTGTGAGTACTGTATTAGTCACAGAAGCCTTGGTGTTGAGGAGGTGTGTGTGAGTACTGTATTACTCACAGAATCCTTGGTGTTGAGGAGGTGTGTGTGAGTACTGTATTACTCACAGAATCCTTGGTGTTGAGGAGGTGTGTGTGAGTACTGTATTACTCACAGAATCCTTGGTGTTGAGGTGTGTGTAAGTACTGTATTACTCCCCGTAACCTTGGTGTTGAGGAGGTGTGTGTGAGTACTGTATTACTCCCAGAAGCCTTGGTGTTGAGGAGGTGTGTGTGAGTACTGTATTAGTCACAGAAGCCTTGGTGTTGAGGAGGTGTGTGTGAGTACTGTATTACTCAGAAAAGCCTTGGTGTTGAGGAGGTGTGTGTGAGTACTGTATTACTCACAGAAGCCTTGGTGTTGAGGTGTGTGTGAGTACTGTATTACTCACAGAAGCCTTGGTGTTGAGGTGTGTGTGAGTACTGTATTACTCCCAGAATCCTTGGTGTTGAGGTGTGTGTAAGTACTGTATTACTCCCAGAAGCCTTGGTGTTGAGGAGGTGTGTGTGAGTACTGTATTACTCACAGAAGCCTTGGTGTTGATGAGGTGTCTGTGAGTACTGTATTACTCACAGAAGCCTTGGTGTTGAGGAGGTGTGTGTGAGTACTGTATTACTCACAGAAGCCTTGGTGTTGAGGAGGTGTGTGTGAGTACTGTATTACTCACAGAAGCCTTGGTGTTGAGGTGTGTGTGAGTACTGTATTACTCACAGAATTCTTGGTGTTGAGGTGTGTGTGAGTACTGTATTACTCCCAGAAGCCTTGGTGTTGAGGTGTGTGTGAGTACTGTATTACTCCCAGAAGCCTTGGAGTTGAGGAGGTGTGTGTGAGTACTGTATTACTCCCAGAAGCCTTGGAGTTGAGGAGGTGTGTGTGAGTACTGTATTACTCCCAGAAGCCTTGGAGTTGAGGAGGTGTGTGTGAGTACTGTATTACTCACAGGGACGCTGGAGTTGAGGAGGTGTGTGTGAGTACTGTATTACTCCCAGAAGCCTTGGAGTTGAGGAGGTGTGTGTGAGTACTGTATTACTCCCAGAAGCCTTGGAGTTGAGGAGGTGTGTGTGAGTACTGTATTACTCCCAGAAGCCTTGGAGTTGAGGAGGTGTGTGTGAGTACTGTATTACTCCCAGAAGCCTTGGAGTTGAGGTGTGTGTGAGTACTGTATTACTCCCAGAAGCCTTGGAGTTGAGGTGTGTGTGAGTACTGTATTACTCCCAGAAGCCTTGGAGTTGAGGTGTGTGTGAGTACTGTATTACTCCCAGAAGCCTTGGAGTTGAGGTGTGTGTGAGTACTGTATTACTCCCAGAAGCCTTGGAGTTGAGGAGGTGTGTGTGAGTACTGTATTACTCCCAGAAGCCTTGGAGTTGAGGAGGTGTGTGAGTACTGTATTACTCCCAGAAGCCTTGGAGTTGAGGAGGTGTGTGTGTACTGTATTACTCCCAGAAGCCTTGGAGTTGAGGAGGTGTGTGTGAGTACTGTATTACTCCCAGAAGCCTTGGAGTTGAGGAGGTGTGTGTGAGTACTGTATTACTCCCAGAAGCCTTGGAGTTGAGGTGTGTGTGAGTACTGTATTACTCCCAGAAGCCTTGGAGTTGAGGAGATGTGTGAGTGCTGTATTACTCCCAGAAGCCTTGGAGTTGAGGAGATGTGTGAGTGCTGTATTACTCCCAGAAGCCTTGGAGTTGAGGAGATGTGTGAGTGCTGTATTACTCCCAGAAGCCTTGGAGTTGAGGTGTGTGTGAGTACTGTATTACTCACAGAAGCCTTGGAGTTGAGGTGTGTGTGAGTACTGTATTACTCACAGGGACGCTGGAGTTGAGGTTCAACTTCTCTCTGACTTTAATGATGGCCGTGATCTCATCCAGCTGCCTTTTCAGCTGCTGCTCATCCACCTGGACCGCAACACAACCACACTCTGTCAACCACACTCTGTCAACCCCACTCTGTCTGTCAACCCCACTCTGTCTGTCAACCCCACTCTGTCTGTCAACCCCACTCTGTCTGTCAACCACACTCTGTCAACCCCACTCTGTCTGTCAACCCCACTCTGTCTGTCAACCCCACTCTGTCTGTCAACCCCACTCTGTCTGTCAACCCCACTCTGTCTGTCAACCCCACTCTGTCAACCCCACACCGTCAACCCCACACCGTCAACCACACGACAAAACAACATAATCATATTTTTCGATCCTCTGGGAGGAGAATAGACACCGTCTGGTATCAATCACCATGACAGCCTTGAGTTGGGGAGGAGTGAGCACTTTGGGGTGAGAGGTCAGGTTAGATGAAGTGAGGAAGAACAGATATCACTAAGGTTCTGTCTAGCAACAGGGAAGCATTGGCTGTTCGGTTGTGGAGGAGGAGACTCAGCCTAGGAGAAAGGGTTAAATATCAGTGCTTGTGTGAAATGGTTTTTTTTCTTCTGAATTACAGCTGTAACGACCATTTGGGAAGAATTCAACTTAGTTAAGCTTCTCTAGTGTCCGTGACAAAATGTGAACCTGACAGTATAGCCAGTATAACTACTCACTGCATGGTTGAAACATCATTGACCAGCTCACACTGTAGTCACCCCGCTACCAAACACTGTAGTCACCCCCTACCAAACACTGTAGTCACCCCCTACCAAACACTGTAGTCACCCCCTACTAAACACTGTAGTCACCCCCCTATCAAACACTGTAGTCACCCCCCTACCAAACACTGTAGTCACCCCCCTACCAAACACTGCAGTCACCCCCCTACCAAACACTGCAGTCACCCCCCTACCAAACACTGCAGTCAACCCCCTACCAAACACTGTAGTCACACCACTACTAAACACTGTAGTCATACCACTACCAAACACCAGAGGGCAGAAGAGGGCAGAAGAGAGCAGAAGAGAGCTAGTGCCTAAACTCAAAGATGACAGAGTTCCCTGGGGTTTCCACTATGTACAGACCTGGGATCAGCTTCCTCTACCTCAATCTTAACCTTAAACATTAATAGGGGAAAATGCTAAACTGACCCAAGATCAGCCTCTATGGGCAATAATGCACTATTACATTTTAAATGAAAGTCATTTAGCAGACGCTCTTATCCAGAGTGACTTTACAGGAACAGTTGGGGTTAAGTGCCTTGCTCAAGGCCACATCAACATATTGTTCACCTTGTCGGACTCGGGGATTCAAACCAGCGACCTTTCGGTTACTGGCTCAACGCTCTTAACTGCTACGCTACCTGCCGCCTCTGAGGTTAGGGGTCAGGGGTTAGGGGTTAGAGCTAACAGGGTCTCTGACCTCAAAGACGTCCGTGCAGTGCTCTATGAGGTCAGGGGTTAGGGGTTAGAGCTAACAGGGTCTCTGACCTCAAACCCGTCCGTGTAGTGCTCTATGAGGTCAGGGGTTAGGGGTTAGGGGTCAGAGTTAACAGGGTCTCTGACCTCAAAGACGTCCGTGTAGTGCTCTATGAGGTCAGGGGTTAGGGGTCAGAGCTAACAGGGTCTCTGACCTCAAAGACGTCCGTGTAGTGCTCTATGAGGTCAGGGGTTAGGGGTCAGGGGTCAGTGCTAACAGGGTCTCTGAACTCAAAGACGTCCGTGTAGTGCTCTATGAGGTCAGGGGTTAGGGGTCAGAGTTAACAGGGTCTCTGACCTCAAAGACGTCCGTGTAGTGCTCTATGAGGTCAGGGGTTAGGGGTTAGGGGTCAGAGTTAACAGGGTCTCTGACCTCAAAGACATCCGTGTAGTGCTCTATGAGGTCAGGGGTTAGAGCTAACAGGGTCTCTGACCTCAAAGACGTCCGTGTAGTGCTCTATGAGGTTAGGGGTCAGGGGTTAGAGTTAACAGGGTCTCTGACCTCAAAGACGTCCGTGTAGTGCTCTATGAGGTCAGGGGTCAGTGCTAACAGGGCCTCTGACCTGAAAGACGTCCGTGTAGTGCTCTATGAGGTCAGGGGTCAGGGGTTAGGGGTTAGAGCTAACAGGGTCTCTGACCTGAAAGACGTCCGTGTAGTGCTCTATGAGGTTAGGGGTCAGGGGTCAGAGCTAACAGGGTCTCTGACCTGAAAGACGTCCGTGTAGTGCTCTATGAGGTTAGGGGTCAGGGGTTAGAGCTAACAGGGTCTCTGACCTCAAAGACGTCCGTGTAGTGCTCTATGAGGTCAGGGGTTAGGGGTCAGAGCTAACAGGGTCTCTGACCTGAAAGACGTCTGTGTAGTGCTCTATGAGGTTAGGGGTCAGGGGTTAGAGCTAACAGGGTCTCTGACCTCAAAGACGTCTGTGTAGTGCTCTATGAGGTCAGGGGTCAGTGCTAACAGGGTCTCTGACCTCAAAGACGTCCGTGTAGTGCTCTATGAGGTCAGGGGTTAGGGGTCAGAGCTAACAGGGTCTCTGACCTCAAAGACGTCCGTGTAGTGCTCTATGAGTTCCTCTACGACGAGGCCAGCTGTGTAGTCCTTCCCGTCGCTCTGGAACAGTGTTGGGCCAAATACTATAGCCAGGTTATGGAGATTCATCTGGTTCAGCTCTGCAAACCGCTGCACACTGTGGACAACACACACACCGTTACACTCTGAGCTGAGGGGTGGGTGTGTGTGTGTGTGTGTGTGTGTGTGTGTGTGTGTGTGTGTGTGTCTCTCACCAGTAGAGGTGGTTGACCAGGGCTCGTAGTGTGGCCTTGTTGACTCTGGGCAGCTGGCTCAGCAGCAGCTGGTACTGAGAGATCTTTCTGCTCTCCTCTGGGATCACTGACAGACAACACACACACACAGCAAAACATGTTTTATTCAGTTAGGTCACGTTTGGTTCCTAGTGAATACACCCCTGCTATATAGTGCCTCACCCCTATTTTAGGGTGAGTGTAGGGAGTTGGGGTTAGAGTGTAGGATGTTAAGGTTAGGATGTAAGGGTAGGGGTTAGGGTGTTGGGGTTAGGGTGTAGGGAGTTAAGGTTAAGGTGTAGGGAGTTAGGGGTTAGGGGTTGGGGTTAGGGTGTAGGGGGTTAGGGTGTAGGGGTAGGAGTTAGGGGTATGGGGTTAGGGTGTAGGGAGTTAAGGTTAGGGTGTAGGGGTTAGGGTGTAGGTTGTAGGGGGGTTAGGGTGTAGAGGGGTTAGGGTGTAGGGAGTTAAGGTTAGGGTGTAGGGGTTAGGGTGTAGGGAGTTAAGGTTAGGGTGTAGGGGTTAGGGTGTAGGGAGTTAAGGTTAGGGTGTAGGGGTTAGGGTGTAGGATGTTGAGGTTAGGGTGTTGGGGTATGGGGTTAGGGTGTAGGGGTAGGAGTATGGGGTTAGGGGTTGGGGTGTAGGGGTAGGAGTTAGGGGTATGGGGTTAGGGTGTAGGTGTTAGGGTGTAGGGGTAGGAGTTAGGGTGTAGGGGTTAGGGTGTAGGGGTTAGGCAACCCGCCTCAGCCAATGTGGTACGAATCTGCTATTTTTTAGACCTTATAACTGGAACCTCCATCAGAAGCTAGCCTTCAGAAGCCAGCCAGCTAATTACCTACTAGCTATTTAGTCATTGTTAGCCACTGCTAGCGGTCTTTACCTTTAGCACGGACACCAGCTGCTATAGCCTGGAGAGCCCGTATAATACCTGCCAGTCTGCACAGCACCATATCAGCCCTGAGCATATCGGACTGCTTTTTTATCCACTACATCACCGGATTCCTGCCGCAAGCTCTGGACCATTACACCGGATCTTCGCAGCTAGCTAGTTGCTACCGAGTGGATATTGTGGCTAATGCCCTTGTCCAGAAGCATGCACCAACTAGCCTCAAGATAGGCCCATCTCCCGGCTAGCAAACGAAGTACACCAACTACAATACCTCTCTTGCCAATTGGCCTGGACCCTTTGTCGACACGGAGCCCCGCCGATCCATCACGACTGGTCTGCTGGTCTAATATAATCCGGCCGATGTGCTCTCAACCGGCCTCTGCGTCATGGATGTTGGTGTTGATCCATCTGCTAGCCCCGGCCTGCTAGCTTCCTGAACGCCGTGTCGCCCGCTCGCCTTGCATAATAATCGACTTCTGAACGGCGCCCTGTTTCATCGCTGCTGCTCATTGGACCCTATGATCACTCGGCTACACAGCTGATGCCTACTGGACTGTTCATTAACACGGTACTTCATTTTGTTTATCTGTCGGCCCCAGACTCGAACTCAGGCCCTGTGTGTAGATAACTGACCCTCTCTGCCCATTCATCGCCTTTTACCCGTTGTTGTTGTCTTAGCTGTTTACCCGTTGTTGTCTCACCCGTTGTTGTTTTAGCTCTCCCAATCAACACCTGTGATTGCTTTATGCCTCTCTCTAATGTCAATATGCCTTGTATACTGTTGTTTAGGGCAGCTCTCATTGTTTTACTTTACTGTGGAGCCCCTAATCCTGCTCAACATGCCTCAGATAGCCTCCTTGTCCCACCCCCCACACATCCGCACCTAGCTTAACTGGCGCCTCCAGAGATGAAACCTCTCTCATTGTCACTCAATACCTAGGTTTACCCCCACTGTACTCGCACCCTACCATACCCTTGTCTGTACACTATGCCCTGAATCTATTCTACCACGGCCAGAAATCTGCTCCTTTTATTCTCTGTTCCCAACGCACTAGACAACCAGTTCTTATAGCCTTTAGCCGCACCCTCATCCTACTCCTCCTCTGCCTTATAGCCTGCAGAGTTCTGTCATACTATCCATGTCTATGCCAAAACAGTTCGAGCTTCTACTTTTAAAGATCCATCTCTCCAGAAATAAGTCCCTCACTGTTGTCGCTTGTTATAGACCCCATCTCAGCTCCCAGCTGTGCCCTGGACACCATATGTGAATTGATTGCCCCCCATCTATCTTCAGAGTTTGTACTGCTAGGTGACCTAAATTGGGATATGCTTAACACACCGGCCATTCTACAATCTAAGCTAGATGCCCTCAATCTCATACAAATTATCAAGGAACCTACCAGTTACAACCCCAAATCCCGTAAACATGGGCACCCCCATAGATATCATCCTGACCAACTTGCCCTCTAAATACACCTCTGCTGTTTTCAACCAGGATCTCAGCGATCACTGCCTCATTGCCTGCGTCCGCTATGGGTCCGCAGTCAAACGACCACCCCTCATCAGTGTCAAGCGCTCCCTAAAACACTTCTGCGCGCAGGCCTTTCTAATCGTCCTGGCCCGGGTATCCTGGAAGGATATTGACCTCATCCCGTCAGTAGAGGATGCCTGGTTGTTCTTTAAAAGTGCCTTCCTCACCATCTTAAATAAGCATGCCCTTTTCAAAAAATGTAGAACTAAGGACAGATACAGCACTTGGTTCACTCCAGACCTGACTGCCCTTGACCAGCACAAAAACATCCTGTGGCATACTGCACTAGCTTCGAATGGTCCCCGCGATATGCAACTTTTGTCAGGAACCAATACACACAGTCAGTTAGGAAAGCAAAGGCTAGCTTTTTCAAACAGAATTTTGCATCCTGCAGCACTAATTCCAAAATGTTTTGGGACAATGTAAAGTCCATGGAGAATAAGAGCACTTCCTACCAGCTGCCCACTGCACTGAGACTAGGAACCACTGTGACCACTGATACATCCATGATAATCGAGAATTTCAATAAGCATTTCTCTACGGCTGGCCATGCTTTCCACCTGGCTACCCAAACCCCGGCCAACAGCTCTGCACCCCCCCGCAGCAACTGGCCCAAGCCTCCCCTTTCACCCAAATCCAGACAGCTGATGTTCTGAAAGAGCTGCAAAATCTGGATCCCTACAAATCAGCTGGGCTAGACAATCTGGACCCCCTCTTCCTAAAATTATCCGCCGCCATTGTTGCAACCCCTATTACTAGTCTGTTCAACCTCTCTTTCGTATCGTCTGAGATTCCTAAAGATTGGAAAGCGGCCGCGATAAGCCCCTTCTTCAAAGGTGGAAACACTCTTTACCCAAACTGCTACAGACCTATATCCATCCTGCCCTGCCTTTCTAAAGTCTTCGAAAGCCAAGTGAACAAACAGATCACCGAACATTTTGAATCCCACCGTACCTTCTCCGCTATGCAATCTGGTTCCCGAGCTGGTCACGGGTGCACCTCAGCCACGCTCAAGGTCCTAAACGATATCATAACCGCCATCAATAAAAGACAGTACTGTGCAGCCGTCTTCATCGACCTTCCCAAGGCTTTCAACTCTGTCAATCACCATATTTTTATCGGCAGACTCAATAACCTTGGTTTCTCTAATGACTGCCTCGCCTGGTTCACCAACTACTTCTCAGATAGAGTTCAGTGTGTCAAATCGGAGGGCTTGTTGTCCGGACCTCTGGCAGTCTCTATGGGGGTGCCACAAGGTTCAATTCTCAGGCCGTCTCTCTTCTCTGTATACATCAATGATGTCGCTCTTGCTGCGGGTGATTCCCTGATCCACCTCTACGCAGACGACACCATTCTGTATACATCTGGCCCTTCTTTGGACACTGTGCTAACAAACCTCCAAACGAGCTTCAACGCAATACAACACTCCTTCCGTGGCCTCCAACTGCTCTCAAATGCATGCTCTTCAACTGATCATTGCCCGCTCCCTCCCGCCCGACTAGCATCACTACTCTAGCTGGACGGTTCTGACTTAGAATATGTGGACAAATAGAAATACCTAGGTGACTGGCTAGACTGTAAACTCTCCTTCCAGACTCACATTAAGCATCTCCAATCCAAAGTTAAATCTAGAATTGGCTTCCTGTACCCTCGTAAAACTGCCTATCCCACCGATCCTTGACTTCGGCGATGTCATTTACAAAATAGCCTCCAACTCTCTACTCAGCAAATTGGATGCAGTCTATCACAGTGCCATCCGTTTTGTCACCAAAGCCCCATATACTACCCACCACTGCGACCTGTATGCTCTCGTTGGCTGGTCCACGCTACATATTGGTCGCCAAACCCACTGGCTCCAGGTCATCTATAAGTCTTTGCTAGGTAAAGCTCGGCCTTATCTCAGCTCACTGGTCACCATAGCAACACCCACCCGTAGCACGCGCTCCAGCAGGTATATCTCACTGGTCATCCCCAAAGCCAACACCTGTTTTGGCCGCCTTTTCTTCCAGTTCTCTGCTGCCAACGACTGGAACGAATTGCAAAAATCACTGAAGTAACTGACTTATATCTCCCCCTCTAACTTTAAGCGTCAGCTGTCAGAGCAGCTTACCGATCGCTGCAGCTGTACACAGCCCATATGTAAATAGCCCATCCAACCTACCTCATCCCTATACTTGTTTTTGTTTTTCTGCTCTTTTGCACACCAGTATTTCTACTTGCACATCCTCATCTGCACATATAATCACTCCAGTGTAAATTGCTAAATTGTAATTACTTCGCTACTATGGCCTATTTATTGCCTTACCTCCTTACTTCATTTGCACACACTGTATACAGGTATTTCTGTGTTATTTACAGTACGTTTGTTTATTCCATGTGTAACTCTGTGTTGTTTTTGTCACACTGCTTTGCTTTATCTTGGCCAGGTCGAGTTGTAAATGAGAACTTGTTCTCAACTGGCCTACCTGGTTAAATAAAGGTGAAATAAATAAAAAATAAATAAAAGAGTGTAGGGGTTAGGGTGTAGGGGTTAGGGTGTAGGGGTTAGGGGTGTAGGGTGTAGGGGTTAGGGTGTAGGGGTTAGGAGTTAGGGTGTAGGGGTTTAGGGTGTAGGGGTTAGGGTGTAGGGGTTAGGGTGCAGGGTTAGGAGTTAGGGTGTAGGTCTCACCAGGTGTGCTGAGCCATGCGCTAGCAGCCTGTATGGTGAACAGTCCCTCTCCAGACTCTCTGAAGAAGCGCTTCAGTGTGTTTGACACGTCGTCCACCTGGTGCTCCCCCTCCTTCAGACGCACACTACGGGCATCACGCCGAAACGCCTCGCACAGCGCCGCCACGCGACTGTTCACACCGCTCTTACGGTAGATACCCTCAGACGTCAGACCTAAAACACACACACAGATTAAAACTCACACAGTAATATACACACACACTTCATAACACATACCCCTTCACAACCCCTTCTCTTACTGACCAACCAAAACTATGTCAGAGTTCAGAGCAGCAGCTAATCAGAGGCCAGAAGGTGATTAGGAAGATCAAGGCCAGAAGGGATTAGGAAGAGTTAGCAGATGTAACAGATTAACATTCCAACCCAGGAAACAGGAGAAACTACCCAGAACCCAACAGGTTCAGCCTGATCCCCAGTAAGACCAGTGAGTCACTAAGTCAATAGGAAAGAAACAACAGGGAGAAACCACAAGCCTTGGTCAGCAGAGAGAAGAAGAAGTTAACACATAACCTAGGAGAGAGAGAGAAGAAGTTAACACATAACCTAGGAGAGAGAGAGAAGAAGTTAACACATAACCTAGGAGAGAGAGAGGAAAGAAGTTAACACATAACCTAGGAGAGAGAGAGAGAGAGAGAGAGAGAGAGAGAGAGAGAGAGAGAAAGAGAGAGGGAGAGAGACTTTTGGACATAAAGTAGATTTTCCAGGTGTGAAGGAAGGCTGGGGGGGGTCTGAATTAAAGGACAATCTAAAGCTGCCTGCTCACTTCATATTATTTCTGGAGAAACATGGCTATGTGATGCCTCTGTGATTAGCATAACTATAGCCCTGTGCACACACAGCGTTCCCAGCTGAATATGCAGATATATGAATGAACAGATAGAGGAGTGAATGTGGCGGCAGGCTGAATGAAAGAGCCTCTTTGTCCAGCTGTGTTGAATGGACTGGTCAGATCTGAGAGCTCCGCTCCTGCCTGACGTTCTCCTATTCTCAACCTCATAGCTACATCACTGATGCCAACAAACTCACCTGGTTTCCAGAACTGTGTGTGTGTGTGCGCATGCGTGCGTACGTGCATATGTGTGTGTGTACTCACTGTTGCAGGTGCGGTTGTATTTGAGGCTCTCCTGTGGGTGTGTGTGTGTATACTCACTGCTGCAGGTGCGGTTGTACTTGAGGCTCTCCTGTGGGTGTGTGTGTGTATACTCACTGCTGCAGGTGCGGTTGTATTTGAGGCTCTCCTGTGGGTGTGTGTGTGTATACTCACTGCTGCAGGTGCGGTTGTATTTGAGGCTCTCCTGTGGGTGTGTGTGTGTATACTCACTGCTGCAGGTGCGGTTGTACTTGAGGCTCTCCTGTGGGTGTGTGTGTGTATACTCACTGCTGCAGGTGCGGTTGTATTTGAGGCTCTCCTGTGGGTGTGTGTGTGTATACTCACTGCTGCAGGTGCGGTTGTACTTGAGGCTCTCCTGTGGGTGTCCCTTCAGCTTACAGTGGAAGCGGTGTTGCCAGAACTCAGGGAACCAGGGGTTTCTCAGGTTGTTGTCCGGCCGCAACTTCAGATAATACTCATCAAACCACTTCACATCAGCTGACTGCAGCTTGATGGTGATTCCCCCCGCCGCCTCGCGCACGTACCCATCCGTCACATCATACCGGTCCGCCCAGCCATCACTGGGACAGGGGGACAGGAGGGACATGGAAGTTAGACACCATGAATCAACGTTGAAGGGATTTTTAAAGGAACGTTAGAAACATAGTGTAGTCACTGGAAAACAAGAGCGTTGGTCTTAGGTTCTGGAAGTGACGTGTCTGTTCCATACACAAGGCCTAAGGTGTCCACTAGTTGACGTCTTTGGTTGTTTATGTGCTCTGGCGCCATTTTCTGCTGACTCAATTCTTTATCTGTGTGTTGAAGTTGAAATAGAAATTGGAGATAGCCAACTTTTTATTTTGTTGCATTTCAAAGAACTTACTCTCCTTTTGTGTCAATCAGAAATGATAATAATAACCAGTCTAAAACCTGAAAACACCGAGATGGTCCATTCACAAAGCAGAGCTCCTGAATGGTTCTCATCACTGGTCCCAAACTGTAATTATGAGTGAAAAGCAGAAGCGGTGGTGGAGGAGGCAGGAGGGGTAACCAAGGGTAACCTCACTATTCACCAGCAGAAACACTGTGTGTGTGTGTGTGTGTGTGTGTGTGTGTGTGTGTGTGTGTGTGTGTGTGTGTGTGTGTGTGTGTGTGTGTGTGTGTGTGTGTGTGTGTGGGCCAGCTGGAATGCTTCCTATTGCGTTAAATTACATCTCACTGTAGAGAGGTGAGAAGGGCTAACACACTCACTCCATAAATAATGGAAACATTTCTATCAGACTGACCACCTCTGCTACTTCCTCTCACCTCAAGGACACACACAGAGAATAGAGAGGTGGAGAGAGAGATGGAGAGAGATGGAGAAGATGGAGAGAGACGGAGAGAGATGAGAGAGATGGAGGGAGATGGAGAGATGAGAGAGATGGAGAGAGACGGAGGGAGATGGAGAAGATGGAGAGAGAGATGGAGGGAGATGGAGTGAGATGGAGAAGATGGAGAGAGACGGAGAGAGACGGAGAGAGATGGAGGGAAATGGAGCGAGATGGAGAGAGACGGAGAGAGATGAGAGAGATGGAGCGAGATGGAGAGATGGAGAGAGACGTTGAGAGATGCAGAGAGATGCAGAAAGATGCAGAGAGATGGAGAGAGATGGAGAGAGATGCAGAGAGATGGAGAGAGATGCAGAGAGATGGAGAGAGATGCAGAGAGATGCAGAGAGATGCAGAGAGATGGAGAGAGATGGAGAGAGATGCAGAGAGATGCAGAGAGATGCAGAGAGATGCAGAGAGATGCAGAGAGATGGAGAAAGATGGAGAGAGATGCAGAGAGATGGAGAGAGATGGAGAGAGATGCAGAGGGAAAGAGAGAAACAGAGATAAAGTTTTTTTTATTATGATTAAAATCCCATTTTCATCTGATCTTTGACAAAACACTAAGACAATGCATATAAACATATGCAGTACCAATCAAAAGTTTGAACACACCTACTCATTCCAGGGTTTCTCTTTATTTTTACTATTTTCTACATTGTAGAATAATAGAGAAGACATCAAAACTATGAAATAACACATATGGAATCATGTAGTAACCAAATAAGTATTAAACAAATATTTTAGATTCTGCAAAGTAACCACCCTTTGCCTTGATGACAGCTTTGCACACTCTTGTTATTCTCTCAACCAGCTTCACCTGGAATGCTTTTCCAACAGTCTTGAAGGGCTTCCCACATATGCTGAGCACTTGTTGGCTGCTTTTCCTTCACTCTGTGATCCAACTCATCCCAAACCATCTCAATTGGGTTGAGGTCAGGTGATTGTGATGGCCAGGTCATCTGATTCAGCACTCCATCATTCTCCTTCTTGTTAAAAAAACAAATGATAGTCCCACTAAGCGCAAACCAGATGTGATGATGTATTGCTGCGGAATACATTGTACGTCATTTAGCAGACGCTCTTATCCAGAGCGACTTACAGTAGTGAATGCATACATTTCATACAATTTCATACATTTTTTTCATACATTTTTTTTTCTGTGCTGGCCCCCCGTGGGAATCGAACCCACAACCCTGGTGTTGCAAACACCATGCTCTACCAACTGAGCTACAGGGAAGTAGCCATGCTGGTTAAGTGAGCCTTAAATTCTAAATAAATCGCAGACAGTGTCACCAGCAAAGCACCATCACACCACCTCCTCCATGCTTCACGGTGGGAACTACACATGTGGAGATCATCCGTTAACCTACTCTATGTCTCACAAAGACACGGAGGTTGGAACCAAAAATCTCAAATTTGAACTCATCAGACCAAAGGACAGATTTCCACCGGTCTAAGGTCCATTGCTCGTGTTTCTTGGCCCAAGCAAGTCTCTTCTTCTTATTGGTGTCCTTTAGTAGTGGTTTCTTTAAAGCAATTCGACCATGAAGGCCTGATTCACAGAGTCTCCTCTGAACAGTTGATGTTGAGTTGTGTCTGTTACTTGAACTCTGTGAAGCATTTATTTGGGCTGCAATTTCTGAGGCTGGTAACTCTAATAAACTTATCCTCTGCAGCAGAGGTAACTCTGGGTCTTCCTTTCCTGTGGCGGTCCTCATGAGAGCCAATTTCATCATAGCGCTTGATGGTTTTTGCGAACGCACTTGAAGAAACTTTCAAAGTTCTTGACATTTTCCGTATTGACTGACCGTCATTTCTTAAAGTAATGATGGACTGTTGTTTCTCTTTGCTTATTTGAGCTGTTCTTGCCATAATATGGACTTGGTATTTTACCAAATAGGGCTATCTTCTGTATACCACCCCTACCTTGTCACAAACAACTGATTGGCTCAAACACATTAAGAAGGAAAGAAATTCCACAAATTAACCTATAACAAGGCACACCTGTTAATTGAAATGCATTCCAGGTGACTATCTCATGAAGCTGGTTGAGAGAATACCAAACGTGTGCAAAGCTATCAGCAAGGCAAAGGGTGGCTATTTGAAGAATCTGAAATACAATGTAGAAAATTGTAAAACGAATGAGTAGGTTTGTCCAAACTTTTGACTGGTACTATAAACACACACAGACAGACAAGCCAAGGCCACAGAGATAATCTAGGTCAAAGGCTATTTTGGCTCACAGCCTGACTGACAGGCCCTCCCAAACAACCACAACTCCTCATAGACTCCTGCCAGAGTCCTGCCCCTCCAACACACACACACACACACACACACACAGAAATTTACACACACATATTGACAACCATCAGAGGGGAGGAAAGAGGGTATGTGTATGCATATGTGCTTGGATGGTGGGCAGTGGGCTTATAATTTAGCAAGGTGGCCAGATGGCATGTTTGGGGCATGCTGACCAGAGCCCAGCCCTGACTATGGCAGATCTATAGAACATGAGGGTGAAACCACATGAATGGCAATGCCAGACCTTATGATATAGCATTGTCACAATCCAGTTAAACAGATGGAGGAGAAGGGAGAGAGGGGGAGGGTAGAGAGAGAAAGAGGGGGAAAGAGAGGGGAGAGGGAGAGAGGGAGAGGGGGAGGAAAGAGAGAGAGAGAGCGAGAGGAGGTGGGAAGAGAGAGCAGGGTAAGAGAGAGAAAGAGAGAGAAAGAGAGAGAAAGAGAGAGAGGGGGTAAGAGAGAGAGAGGAGGGGGAAGAGAGAGAGAGAGAGAGAGAGAGGAGGGGGAAGAGAGAGAGAGGAGGGGGAAGAGAGAGAGAAAGAGAGAGAGGGGGTAAGAGAGAGAGAGGAGGGGGAAGAGAGAGAGAGAGAGAGAGAGGAGGGGGAAGAGAGAGAGAGGAGGGGGAAGAGAGAGAGAGAGAAAGAGAGAGAAGAGGGGAAGAGAGAGAGAGGAGGGGGAAGAGAGAGAGAGGAGGGGAAGAGAGAGAGAGGAGGGGGAAGAGAGAGAGAGGAGGGGGAAGAGAGAGAGAGGAGGGGAAGAGAGAGAGAGGAGGGGGAAGAGAGAAAGGCAGAGATGAAGAGAGAGTAGAGAATCGAGGTATCACAGAACCGTTGTGTAGGTTAGTCCAAGGCTAGTCCAAGGCTAGTCCAAGGCTAGTCCAAGGTTAGTCCAAGGTTAGTCCAAGGCTAGTCCAAGGCTAGTCCAAGGCTAGTCCAAGGTTAGTCCAAGGCTAGTCCAAGGCTAGTCCAAGGTTAGTCCAAGGCTAGTCCAAGGCTAGTCCAAGGCTAGTCCAAGGTTAGTCCAAGGCTAGTCCAAGGTTAGTCCAAGGCTAGTCCAAGGCTAGTCCAAGGCTAGTCCAAGGCTAGTCCAAGGCTAGTCCAAGGTTAGTCCAAGGCTAGTCCAAGGTTAGTCCAAGGCTAGTCCAAGGCTAGTCCAAGGCTAGTCCAAGGCTAGTCCAAGGTTAGTCCAAGGTTAGTCCAAGGCTAGTCCAAGGCTAGTCCAAGGTTAGTCCAAGGTTAGTCCAAGGCTAGTCCAAGGCTAGTCCAAGGTTAGTCCAAGGTTAGTCCAAGGCTAGTCCAAGGCTAGTCCAAGGCTAGTCCAAGGCTAGTCCAAGTGGAGCATGCTGATCATGTGTGTCATGTATTCTATTCATTCCATCCAGTAAATTCTATTCCTTCAGAATTCTACGTGTTCCTACTGTACATGATCACTATCTGTTCTTTCAGTGTTCTGTGAACCAAGCAACAGAATGTACTGTATGTGTATGTTCTGTGCAATCCATGAGGCATTGTATTTCTCACTGCTCTCTCTCACTCACGTTCCTTCGTTCTAGTAAAGGATGCAGAGGCATGAGGGTGAGAGATACAGCTATTATGACCAGTCAGGTCACCCGTGATACAAGTCAGTATCCATTCTTCTGAGGACGTCGGGAGATGGCGTGGAAACCGACCTGTTACCTTCAAGTAGGTTTGGGTTTGCTAGTGTGTCGCAGATGGACGTAAGCATCTGCCTCTGATTCAAAAGGTTGAAAGTTTGAATACAGAGATAGAAAGTAGTTTTAAGCCAATCACACACCTTTACGCTTCCTTACCTTAACCATTCAGAGTTAATGCCTAAACTTAACCATTCAGAGTTAATGCCTAACCTTAACCATTCAGAGTTAATGCCTACATTTAACCATTCAGAGTTAATGCCTAACCTTAACAATTCAGAGTTCATGCCTAACCTTAACCATTCAGAGTTAATGCCTAACCTTAACCATTCAGAGTTAATGCCTAACCTTAACCATTCAGAGTTAATGCCTAACCTTAACCATTCAGAGTTAATGCCTAACCTTTGTAATTTGATGTTTGAGAAACATGGATGAACTTCTAATTCTGAAGCGAGACAGTGAGAGCTAGTTGATTCTGACAGTCCCTCTTTTATGAGTGTGTATAGCAAAGCATAAGGCTTGTTACAGAACATTGACACACACACACACACACACACACACACACACACACACACAACAAGATACATTTTTTGGATCGACCTGCTCCCCCTCTCCCCCTGCTCTCTCTCTCTCTCTCTCTCTCTCTCTCTCGCTCTCTCTCGCTCTCTCTCTCTCTCGCTCTCTCTCTCTCTCTTGCTCTCTCTCTCTCTCGCTCTCTCTCGCTCTCTCTTGCTCTCTCTCTTGTTCTCTCTCTCTCTTGTTCTCTCTCTTGCTCTCTCTCTCTCTCTTGTTCTCTCTCACTCTCTTGTCCTCTCTCTTGTTCTCTCTCTCTCTTGTTCTCTCTCTTTCTCTCTCTATCTTGTTCTCTCTCACTCTCTTGTTCTCTCTCTCTTCTTCTCTCTCTTTCTCGTTCCCTCTCTCTCTCTCTTGTTCTCTCTCTTTCTTGTTCTCTCTCTCTCTTGTTCTCTCTCTTTCTCGTTCCCTCTCTCTCTCTTGTTCTCTCTCTCTTTCTTGTTCTCTCGCTCTGTTGTTCTCTCTCTTGTCCTCTCTCTCTTGTTCTCTCTCTCTCTTGTTCTCTCTCTTTCTCATTCCCTCTCTCTCTCTTGTTCTCTCTCTCCTGTTTTCTCCATCTGTTGTTCTCTCTCTCTTGTTCTCTCTCTCTTGTTTTCTCTCTCTCCATCTTTCTCCTCACTTCGTCATGCCATCCTGGCTTTCTGAGCCCCCAGAGAACAAAACTAATTTTCTCAAATGGTAGCGCTCCAAACTACAGCCTGATTGGAGACTGGAGGTGTGTTTATCTCTCTCTCTCGCCCGTCACCCCATCTGTCTCCCTCTGTAGCTTCTCTCTCGCTCTCCCACCCTCCATCACTTTCTGTCTTTCGATCTCTCAATTCTATTTAAATTCAATTTAAGGGCTTTATTGGCATGGAAAACATATGTTAACATTGCCAAAGCAAGTGAAATAGAAAATAAACACTTAGTGAAATAAACAATAAAATGTAACAGTAAACATTACACTCACAAAAGTTCCAAAATAATAAAGACATTACAAATGTCATATTATGTATATATGCAGTGTTGTAATGATGTCCAAATAGTTAAAGTACAAAAGGGAAAATAAATAAACATAAATATGGGTTGTATTTACAATGGTGTTTGTTCTTCACTGGTTGACCTTTTCTTGTGGCAACAGGTCACAAATCTTGCTGTTGTGATGGCACATTGTGGTATTTCACCCAGTAGATATGGGAGTTTATCAAAATTGGACTTGTTTTCGAATTCTTTGTGGGTCTGTGTAATCTGAGGGAAATATGTGTCTCTAATATGGTCATACATTTGGCAGGAGGTTAGGAAGTGCAGCTCAGTTTCCACCTCATTTTGTGGGCAGTGTGCACATAGCCTGTCTTCTCTTGAGAGCCAGGTCTGCCTACGGTGGCCTTTCTCAATAGCAAGGCTATGCTCACTGAGTCTGTACATAGTCAAAGCTTTCCTTAGGTTTGAGTCAGTCACAGTGGTCAGGTATTCTGCCACTGTGTACTCTCTGTTTAGGGCCAAATAGCATTCAAGTTTGATCAGTTTTCTTTGTTAATTCTTTCCAATATGTCAAGAATTATATTTTTGCTTTCTCATGATTTGGTTGGGTCTAATTGTGTTGCTGTCCTGGGGCTCTGTGGGGTCTGTTTGTGTTTGTGAACAGAGCCCCAGGACCAACATGCTTAGGGAACTCTTCTCCAGGTTCATATTTCTGTAGGTGATGGCTTTGTTATGGAAGGTTTGGGAATCGCTTCCTTTTCTCTCTCTCTCTCTCTCTCTCTCTCTCTCTCTCTCTCTCTCTCTCTCTCTCTCTCTCTCTCTCTCTCTTTCTCTCCATCTGTTTGGCTTTCATCCCAACAGGTCACACCTGCAGCTCCTCAGAGGCCAAAATAACAGAATGCGAAGCCAAGACACACACACACACACACACACACATTTCACTGCACGTTTTATACCTGCTGTAAACTGCGTACGTGACAAATACAATTAAATTTGATTTGATTTAACACACACACACAAACACACTAATGTTTATGCTACCGGCAGACACTATGAAAAATGATAGCTACATAATCCTATTGATTGAAAAGGCATTTCATTGCACACACATTAGTTTGTATTGATAATATCCTTCTGTTACAGGTGTGGAGGGAAAACCATCAGTCCTCTATCTCTCCATCCCTTCCACACACACACACACCACACACACACACACCACACACACACACACACACACACACACACACACACACACACACACACACACACACACACACAAATACACTTCTGTGTTGAAAACATGTGCCTCTGAAGCCTTCTTCATGTTAGGAGGACCAGATTGGGTGGGAGAGAGCACATGAGAAGAGGGTCTGAAGATACACAGTATGATGGAATGGTCCTTTATGATCACCGCTTACACACACACACACACACACACACACACACACACACACACACACACACACACACACACACACACACACACACACACACACACACACACACAACCTCTAAAGTGAGACCTCTGTGAGGCCTAACAGCACCTGGTTATGCAACTCACTGCGTAGGCGAAGATTGTGATGAGCAGAGGGCTTCATAAGAGGTCCTCAGTATGTCTCTCTCTCTCTCTCTCTGTCTCTCTCTCTCTCTGTTAGAGCGTTGGGCCAGTAACAAAAAGGTGAAAAAATCTGTTGCTGTTCACCAGGCCCTTTTAACCCTAATTGTTCCAGGGGAACCCCTGTGGGTGTCTCAGGGGAAGCTGGGATATGCAAAAACAAACACATGTCCAATTATTATCTCTATATTTCCTCTCTATCCTTCAATCTATATGTGTCCCTCTTTCTCTTATCTACAGTTGAAGTCGGAAGTTTACATACACCTTAGCCAAATACATTTAAAATCAGTTTCACAATTCCTGACATTTAATCCTAGCAAATATTCCCTGTCTTAGGTCAATTAGGATCACCACTTTATTTTAAGAATGTGAAACGTCAGAATAATAGTAGAGAAAATTATTTATTTCAGCTTTTATTTCTTTCATCACATTCCCAGTGGGTCAGAAGTTTACATACACTCAATTAGTATTTGGTAGCATTGCCTTGCCGCCCTTGCCGCCCTTGCTGTCTCTGCCTTGCCGGTTCCCCTCTTTCCACTGGGATTCTCTGCCTCTAACCCTATTACAGGGGCTGAGTCACTGACTTACTGGTGTTCTTCCATGCCGTCCATGGTAGGGGTGCGTCACTTGAGTGGGTTGAGTCACTGACGTGGTCTTCCTGTCTGGGTTGGCACCCCCCCCTTGGGTTGTGCCATGGCGGAGATTTTGTGGGCTATACTCGGCCTTGTCTTCGGACGGTAAGTTGGTGGTTGTAGACATCCCTCTAGTGGTGTGGGGGCTGTGCTTTGGCAAAGTGGGTGGGGTTATATCCTGCCTGTTTGGCCCTGTCCGGGGGTATCATCGGATGAGGCCACAGTGTCTTCTGATCCCTCCTGTCTCAGCCTTCAGTATTTATGCTGCAGTAGTTTATGTGCCGGGGGGCTAGGGTCAGTCTGTTTCATCTGGAGTATTCTCTTGTCTTATCCGGTGTCCTGTGTGAATTTAAATGTGCTCTCACTAATTCTCTCTTTCTCTCTTTCTTTCTTTCTCTCGGAGGACCTGAGCCCTAGGACCATGCCTCGGGACTACCTGGCATGATGACTCCTTGCTGTCCCCAGTCCACCTGGCCATGCTGCTGCTCCAGTTTCAACTGTTCTGCCTGCGGCTACGGAACCCTGACCTGTTCACCGGACGTGCTCGTTGCACCCTCGACAACTACAATGATTATTTTTATTTGACCATGCTGGTCATTTATGAACATTTTAACATCTTGACCATGTTCTGTTATAATATCCACCCGGCACAGCCAGAAGAGGACTGGCCACCCCTCATAGCCTGGTTCCTCTCTAGGTTTCTTCCTAGGTTTTTGGCCTTTCTAGGGAGTTTTTCCTAGGGAGTTTTTCCTAGCCACCGTGCCTCTTTCACATGCATTGCTTGCTGTTTGGGGTTTTAGGCTGGGTTTCTGTACAGCACTTTGAGATTTCAGCTGATATACGAAGGGCTATATAAATAAATTTGATTTGATTTGATTTGATTTTTGCCTTTAAATAGTTTAACTTGGGTCTAATGTTTCGGGAAGCCTTCCACAAGCTTCCCACATTAAGTTGGGTGAATTTTGGCCCATTCCTCCTGACAGAGCTGGTGTAACTGAGTCAGGTTTGTAGGCCTCCTTGCTCACACATGCTTTTTCAGTTCTGCCCACAAATGTTCTATAGGATTGAGGTCAGAGTTTGTGATGGCCACTCCAATACCTTGACTTTGTTGTGCTTGAGCCATTTTGCCACAACTTTGGAGGTATGCTTGGGGTCATTGTCCATTTGGAAGACCCATTTGATGTCTTGAGATGTTGCTTCAATATATCCACATAATTTTCCTCCTCATGAAGCCATCTATTTTGTGAAGTGCACCAGTCCCTCCTGCAGCAAAGCACCCCCACAACATGATGCTGCTACCCCTGTGCATCATGGATGGGATGGTGTTCTTCAGCTTGCAAGCCTTCCCCTTTATCCTCCAAACATAACAATGGTCATTATGGCCAAACAGTTCTATTTTTGTTTCATCAGACCAGAGGACATTTCTCCCAAAATTACGATCTTTGTCCCCATGTGCAGTTGCAAACCGTAGTCTGTTTTTTTATGGTGGTTTTGGAAAGTGGCTTCTTCCTTGCTGAGCGGTCTTTCAGGTTATGTCAATATAGGACTCGTTTTACTGTGGATATAGATACTTTTGTACCTGCTTCCTCCAGCATCTTCACAAGGTTGCTGTTGTTCTGGGATTGATTTGCACATTTTGACCAAAATACGTTCGTCTCTAGGAGACAGAATTTGTACAGATGAACGTGGTACCTTCAGGCGTTTGGAAATTGCTCACAAGGATGAAGCAGACTTGATGAGGTCTTGGCTGATTTCTTTTGATTTTTCCATGATGTCAAGCAAAGAGGCACTGAGTTTGAAGGTAGGCCTTGAAATACATCCACAGGTACACCTCCAATTGACTCAAATTATGTCAATTAGCCTATCAGAAGCTTCTAAAGCCATGACATCATTTTCTGGAATTTTCCAAGCTGTTTAAAGGCACAGTCAACTTAGTGTGTAAACTTCTGACCCACTGGAATTGTGATACAGTGAATTATAAGTGAAATAATCTGTCCATTAACAATTGTTGGATAAATTACTTCTGTCATGCACAAAGTAGAAGTCGTAACCGACTTGCCAAAACTATAGTTTGTTAAGAAGAAATTTGTGGAGTGGTTGAAAAATGTGATTTAATGACTTCAACCTAAGTGTATGCAAACTTCCAACTTCAACTGTATCTCTCTCTCTCTCTTTCTCTCGCTCTTTTATATCAAATGTGTTTGGGATTCCAGGGGCCGTTGTCATGGTTTTCAACCCACGCTCAACATTGCATCTGTCTGTTGTGTATTCTGTTAGTATAATACATCCCATACAGTCAACCAGGTAGATATGGCCTCTCCAGTCACACAACCATCACACTCACTCAGTCAGCAGTCATCAATTCCAACACCTGATATCATCTCTCATCCCATTCTATTCCATTATGGATTAAAAACTCTCTGTCTCTTCCCTGTGGCTCAGTTGGTAGAGCATGGTGTTTGCAACGCCAGGGTTGTGGGTTCGATTCCCATGGGGGGCCAGTACAAAAAAAGAAAATGTATGCATGAAATGAAATGTATACATTCACTACTGTAAGTCGCTCTGGATAAGAGTGTCTGCTAAATTACTAAAATGTAAAATGTCTAATCTATGAATTCATTAGTCTCGGAAACCCAGACCCTTGGCAACAGCAGTGACTAGGGTCCGTGATTTACGAAATGAATAACATACAGCTGGTGGGTTTTAAGCTTTTTTGGCAGGATAGAACAGCAGCCTCTGGTAAAACAAGTGGTGTATATTTGTAAACAACAGCTGGTGCACGAAATCTAAGAAAGTCTCGAGATTTTGCTCGCTTAAGGTAAAGTATCTCATGATAATCTGTAGACCACACTATTTACCAAGAGAGTTTTCATCTATATTTTTCATAGCTGTCTACCTACCACCACAAACCGATGCTGGCCCTAAGACCTCACTCAGTGAGCTTTATACGGCCATAAGCAAACAGGAAAACGCTTATCCAGAGGCGGCATTCCTAGTGGCCGGGAACTTTAATGCAGGGAAACTCAAATCCGTTTTACCTAATTTCTACCAGCATGTTAAATGTGCAACCAGAGGGGAAAAAAACTCTAGACCACCTTCACTCCACACACAGAGACGCGTACAAAGCTCTCCCTCCATTTGGAAAATCTGACCATAAATCTATCCTCCTGATTCCTGCTTACAAACAAAAACTAAAGCAGGAAGCACTCGATCAATAATAAAGTGGTGAGATGAAAAAGGTGCTAAGCTACAGGACTGTTTAGCTAGCACAGACTGGAATATGTTCCGGGATTCTTATAAGAAATCCCGCTATGCCCTCCGACGAACCATCAAACAGGCAAAGCGTCAATAAAGGAATATCAGGATAAGGTAAGACCCAGATGCTGACCGTGTCGAAGTAACAATGTTTATTACAGCAACCGAGGCAAAGGTACAGGACGGCAGGCAGTCTCAGGGTCAGGGGCAGGCAGAGCGGTCACGCGGGCAGGTTCAGGGTCAGGACAGGGAAGGGATCAAAAACCAGGAGGGCGAGAAAAAGAGAGGCTGGGAAAAGACAGGAGCTGACAGGACAAACGCTAGTAGGCTTGACAAACAAGACGAACTGGCAACAGACAAAATGAAAACACAGGTATAAGTACACAGGGGATAATGGGGAAGATGGGCGACACGTGGAGGGGGGTGGAGACAAGCACAAAGACAGGTGAAACAGATCAGGGCACGACAAGGACTAAGATGGAATCGTACTACAGCGGCTCCAACGCTCGTCGGATGTGGCAGGGCTTGCAAACTATTATAGACTACAAAGGCAAATTATTACAGACTACAAAGGGAAATACAGCCGCGAGCTGCCCAGTGACACGAGCCAACCAGACGAGCTAAGTTACTTCTATGCTCGCTTCGAGGCAAGTAACACTGAAGCATGCATGAGAGCATCAGCTGTTCTGGATGACTGTGTGATCACGCTCTCCCAAGCCCATGTGAGTAAGACCTTTAAACAGGTCAACATTCACAAGGCCGCAGGGCCAGATGGATTACCAGGACATGTACTCTGAGCATGCGCTGACCAACTGGCAAGTGTCACTGACATTCAGTCTGACACTGACATTCAGTGTCCCTGACTCAGTCTGTAATACCAACATGTTTCAAACAGACCACCATAGTCCCTGTTCCCAAGAACACTAAGGTAACCTGCATAAATGACTACCGACCAGTAGCACACATCTGTAGCTATGAAGTGCTTTGAAAGGCTGGTCATGGCTCACATCAACACCATTATCCCAGAAACCCTAGACCCACTCCAATTTGCATACCGCCCCAATAGATCCACAGAGGATGCAATCTTTATTGCACTCCACACTGCCCTTTCCCACCTGGACAAAAGGAACACCTATGTGAGAATGCAATTCATTCACTACAGCTCAGCATTCAACACCATAATGCCTACAAAGCTCATCATTAAGCTAAGGACCCTGGGACTAAACACCTCCCTCTGCAACTGGAACCTGGACTTCCTGACGGGCCATCCCCAGGTAGTAAGGTAGGTAACAACACATCCGACACGCTGATCCTCAACACGGGGGCCTCTCAGGGGTGTGTGCTCAGTCCCCTGATGTACTCCCTGTTCACTCATGACTGCATGGCCAGGCATGACTCCAACACCATCATCAAGTTTGTCGATGACACAACAGTGGTAGGTCTAATCACCAACAACGATGAGACAGCTTATAGGGAGGAGGTCTGAGACCTGGCCATATGGTGCCAGGACAACACCCTCTCCCTCAACGTGATCAAGACAAAGGAGATGATTGTGGACTAAAGGAAAAGGAGGGCCGAGCCCACCCCCTTTCTCATCGATGGGGCTGCAGTGGAGCAGGTTGAGAACTTCAAGTTCCTTGGTGTCCACATTACCAACAAACTATCATGGTCCAAACACACCAAGACAGTTGTGAAGAGGGCACGACAATGTCTATTCTCCCTCAGGAGAGTGAAAAGATTTGGCATGGGTCCTCAGATCCTCAAAAGGTTCTACAGCTGCACCATTGAGAGCATCCTGACTTGTTGCATCACTGCCTGGTATGGCAACTGCTCGGCCTCCGACCGCAAGGCACTACAGAGGGTAGTGCGTACGGCCCAGTACATCCCTGGGGTCAAGCTTTCCGCCATCCAGGACCTCTATACCAGGCGGTGTTAGGGGAAGGCCCTAAAAATTGTCAAAGACCCCAGCCACCCCAGTCATAGACTTTTCTCTCTGCTACCGCAGGGCAAGTGGTACCAGAGCGCCACGTCTAGGTCCAAAAGGCTTTTTAACAGCTTCTACCCCCAAGCCATAAGACTCCTGAGCAGCTAATCAAAGGGCTACCCAGACCCCTCTTTTACACTGCTGCTACTCTCAATTTATTATCTATGCATGGTCAATTTTACTCTACCTACATGTACTGTACATATTACCACAATTACCTCGATTAACCAGTGCCCCAACACATTGACTCTGTACCGCAATCCCCTGTATATAGCCTCACTATTATTATTTTACTGCTGCTGTTTAGGTATTTGTTACCTTTATTATCTATTTTTTACTCAACATGTTTTTCTTCTTAACTTCTTAATAAAGCATTATTGGTTAATAAGGGCATGTAAGTAAGGACTTCCCTGTTAGGTCTACACCTGTTGTATATGGCGCATGTGACAAATGGTTAGCTCACAGCCCCAAGCCACACCATTGGTCAGGACATTAAGTATTTCTAGTGCAGTTACTGGTGTGAATCTGAGAACCGCAAAAAAAGTAACACTGTTGTTTTTACTGTTGCTATTTTTGGTAATGCCGGTCTATTCACTTTTGATGGCAAATGAAGCTTATTGAATTTAACTGAAAATGACGTGACTTAAGGCCACACACACATACTGTACACACATACACATGCAAACATGGTTACAGGCCTCTTACCAAACTAGAAACTAGGCTGGCAACTATCTGGCTGCTATGGTAACCTGGCAGACATTCCACAGCCCCAGACAAGCAGCTGCTGCTCACAGCAACACACAGACACACATCAGAAAGTAGACAAAGTAAGAACATACAGTACACACTCTGTCCCTAAAGACCTAATCCCCCCAAACCACCTCCACCATCCACCCAAACCACCTCGACCATCCACCCAAACCACCTCGACCATCTACCCAAACCACCTCGACCATCCACCCAAAACACCTCGACCATCTACCAAACCACCTCGACCATCCACCCAAAACACCTCGACCATCCACCCAAACCACCTCGACCATCTACCCAACCACCTCGACCATCTACCCAAAACACCTCGACCATCTACCCAAACCACCTCGACCATCTACCAAACCACCTCGACCATCCACCCAAAACACCTCGACCATCCACCCAAACCACCTCGACCATCTACCCAACCACCTCGGCCATCTACCCAAACCACCTCGACCATCTACCCAAACCACCTCGACCATCTACCCAAACCACCTCGACCATCTACCTAAACTCCACCATCCACCCAAACCACCTTGACCATCTACCTAAACTCCACCATCTACCCAAACCACCTCGACCATCTACCTAAACTCCACCATCCACCCAAACCACCTCGACCATCTACCCAAACCCCAACTGTCATCAAGCAGCTATGGTTCACTACCAAATTCCACCCTCCAACAGCCCCCACTGACTGCCAAACACACAGCCCATTAGACACATAAGATGGGCATAAAGTCTTATTTCCAATTATCTGTAATGGCAGCTGAGCACCATGTCTGCTTGATGAGCCAGCGAGCACAGAGCCAGTGAGAAGTTCAATTTGACATCTCACCCTTCAGAGGTGAAAAAGGAAGTGTTCTATTCACATGCCATAAATGTGTTTGCTTGGGGGGACAAAGCAGGGGAGTGGTGGTATAACCTCTACAGCAAAATTCTTAGGAAATGTTATAACTAGGGTTTCAAAGGGAAGGTATATTAATGGAAATGTTCAAAGTTTACCAGTAAACTACCAGAATTTTGGTATCTCTCAAGGATTTTATGTAATCTATCACAATACATGTAGTGGGGCGGCAGGTAGCCTAGTGGTTAGAGTGGTTGGGCCAGTAACCGAAATGTTGCTAGATTGAATCCCCAAGCTAACAAGGTAGAAATCTGTCGTTCTGCTCCTGAACAAGGCAGTTAACCCACTGTTCCCCGGTAGGCCGTCATTGTAAATAAGAATTTGTTCTTAGCTGACTTGTCTAGTTAAATGTAAAAAATAGTGGTCCTTTTAGGTACTTCAGATTCAATCTTTTTTATTTAACTGGGCAAGTCAGTTAAGAACAAATTCTTATTTACAATGACAGCCTACACCAGCCAAACCCAGGCCATTTGATCACCACCCTATGGGACTCCCAATCACAGCCAGCTGTGACACAGCCTGTATTCGAACTAGGGTGTCTGTAATGACACCTCTAGCACTGAGATGCAGTGCCTTAGACCACTGCACCACTCAGGAGTGTTTAACTCTGGCCCTCTGTGTGGCCTTATCACAGCGTTGTCTCAAACTAGGGTTCCCCTGATATGAAAATGGGGTCTTGAAAGAGAATTGGTTCATAGAACCGGGGTTATTTCAGTAACCTCCAGTAGCTGCTAGATACGGTTGTAATAAACAGAGTGGTTTCTGTTTTCTTCCTACAAATGTGTCTCTGTCTTTTGATTGGTTACAGCTATAAAATATTATGACCCATCACTGAAAGAATAGAAAACGCATGCATCTTCTGTTTCCTTCTACTGTGCCCCCAATCTGTGGATGACTTATCAGAACAGAGTGGACAAGAGCAGGCACAAAATCAGACTGGCGGGAAAATAATATAATTAAAAATTATTATCCCAGGAATGTTCCATATGCACAAAAAAGCTTATTTCTCTAAAATGTTGTACACAAATTTGTTCACATTCCTATTAGTGAGCATTTATCCTTTGCTAAGATAAACCATCATCCTGACAGGTGTGGCATATCAAGAAGGTGATTAAACAGCATGATCCTTACACAGGTGCACCTTGTGCTGGGGACAATAACCGGCCACTACACAGGTGCACCTTGTGCTGGGGACAATAAAAGGCTGCTCTAAAATGTGCAGTTTTGTCACACAACACAATGCTATAGATGTCTCAGGTTTTGAGGGAATGTGCAATTGGCATGCTGACTGCAGGAATTTCCACCAGAGCGGTTGCCAGATAATTGGATGTTAATTTCTCTACCATAAGCCACCAACATTGTTTTAGAGAATTTGGCAGTACGTCCAACCAGCCTCAAAACCGCAGACCACATGTAACCATGCCAACCCAGCACCTCCACATCCGGCTTCTTCACCTGCTGGATTGTCTGTGACCAGCCACCTGAACAGCTGATGAAACTGTTGGTTTGCATAGCAGAGGAATTTCTGCACAAACTGTCAGAAACCGTCTCAGGTAAGCTCATCTGCGTGCTCGTCGTCCTCACCAGGGTCTTGATCTGACTGCAGTTCGGCATCATAAACAACTTCAGTGGGCAAATGCTCACGTTAAATGGCCACTGGCAGACTGGAGAAGTGTGCTCTTCACAGATGAATCCTGGTTTCATCTGTACTGGGCAGATGTCAACGTTATGAACAGAGATCCCCATGGTGGTGGTGGGGTTACGGTATGGGCAGGCATAAACTACGGACAACGAACACAATTGCATCGATGGCAATGTGAAATCCATAGATTAGGGCCTGAAGAATTTATTTCAATTGACTGATTTCCTTACAGTACCAATAACACACTTACTCATTCAAGGGTTTTTATTTATTTTTACTATTTTCTACATTGTAGAATAATAGTGAAGACATCAAAACTATGAAATAACACATATGGAATCATGTAGTAACCAAAAAACTATTAACCTGTTTGGGCTAGGGGGCAGTATTGAGAATTTTGGAAAAAATATGTGCCCATTTTTAACTGCCTCCTACACCAAGAAGCTAGAATATGCATATTATTGTTCAGGTTTGGATAGAAAACACCCTAAAGTTTCTAAAACTGTTTGAATGGTGTCTGTGAGTATAACATAACTCCTATGGCAGGCAAAAATCTGAGAAGGTTTCATGCAGGAAGTGGCCTGTCTGACAAGGAGTCGTTCTTCTTGCCTCTGTTTATTGAAGAGTAAGGATCTTAGCTGTAACGTGACAATTCCTAGGGCTCCAATAGGCTCTCAGAACCCGGGAAAAACAGGAACGATGACGAGGCAGCCTCAGGCTGAAACAGATTATCGCCTTTTCCAAGTGTCCCATTAGGTGACAATGGAATGAGGCGCGTGCGCGATTCGCCCCTGTGGATAAATTTCATTCGGCTGTTTAGCTTATTGCAGATTCCCGGTCTGAATATTATCGCTTTTCTACGAGATAAATGGCATAAAAATTGATTTTAAACAGCGGTTGACATGCTTCGAAGTACGGTAATGGAATATTTAGACATTTTTTGTCACGTCATGCGCCATGCTCGTGACCGTGATTTAGTATTCTGATAGTGTCTACAACGCAAGAACAAAACGTCGCTGATGGAACATAACGATGGATTATTTGGGACCAAACCTACATTTGTTATTGAAGTAGAAGTCCTGGGAGTGCATTCTGACGAAGAACAGGAACGGTAAGAGCATTTTTCTTATAGGAAATGTGATTTTGGTGAAGGCTGAACTGGGTGGGTGTCTAAATAGCTAGCCCGTGATGGGCTAGAATATTGCAAAATGTGCTTCATCCGAAAAGCTATTTTAAAATCGGACATATCGAGTGCATAGAGGAGTAATGTATCTATAATTCTTAAAATAATTGTTATGCTTTTTGTGAACGTTTATCGTGAGTAATTTAGCAAACTGTTAGTAAATTCCCCGGAAGTTTGCGGGGGGTATGCTTTTTCTGAACGTCACATGCTAATGTAAAAAGCTGTTTTTTGATATAAATATGAACTTGATTGAACAGACATGCATGTATTGTTTAACATAATGTCCTAGGTGTGTCATCTGATGAAGATCATAAAAGGTTAGTGCTGCATTTAGCTGTGGTTTGGGTTTATGTGACATTATATGCTAGCTTGAAAAATGGGTGTCTGATTATTTCTGGCTGGGCACTCTCCTGACATAATCTAATGTTTTGCTTTCGTTGTAAAGCCTTTTTGAAATCGGACAGTGTGGTTAGATTAACGAGAGTCTTGTCTTTAAATAGCTGTTAAATAGTCATATGTTTGAGAAATTGAAGTAATAGTATTTCAAACGATTCAAAAATCGCGCCACTGGATTCAGGTGGCTGTTACGTAGGTGGGACGAATTCGTCCCACCTGCGCCAGAGAGGTTAAACAAATCAAAATATATTTTAGATTTTAATTCTTCAAAGTAGCCACCCTTTTACCTTGATGACAGCTTTGCACACTCTTGGCATTCTCTCAACCAGCTTCACCTGGAATGCTTTTCCAACAGTATTGAAAGACTTCCCACATATAATGAGCACTTGTTTTCTGCTTTTCCTTCACTGTGCGGTCCAACTCATCCCAAAGCATCTCAATTGGGTTGAGGCCGGGTAATTGTGGAGGCCAGGTCATCTGACGCAGCACTCCATCATTCTCCTTCTTGGTTAAATAGCCCTTACTCAGCCTGGAGGTGTGTTGGGTCATGGTCCTGAAGAAAAACAAATGATAGTCCCACTAAGCGCAAATCGATGGGATGGTATATCGCTGCAGAATGCTTTGGTAGACATGCTTGTTAATTGTGCCTTGAATTCTAAATAAATCACAGACAGTGTCACCAGCAAAGCACCCCCACACCATCACACCTCCTCCTCCTCCATGCTTCACGGTGGGAACCACACATGTGGAGATCATCCATTGACCTACACTAGGTCTCACAAAGACATGGCGGTTGGAACCAAAAATTGCAAATTTGGGCTCATCAGACCAAATGACAGATTTCCACCGTCCTAATGTCCATTGCTCGTGTTTCTTGGCCCAAGCAAGTCTCTTCTTATTATTGGTGTCCTTTAGTAGTGGTTTCTTTGCAGCAATTCAACCATAAAGGCCTGATTCACGTTGTCTCCTCTGAACAGTTGATGCTGAGATGTGTCTGTTACTTGAACTCTGTGAAGCATTTATTTGGGATGCAATTTCAGAGGCTGTTAACTCTAATGAACTTATCCTCTGCAGCAGAGGTAACTCTGGGTCTTCCTTTCCTGTGGCGGTCCTCATGAGAGCTAGTTTCATCATAGTGCTTGATGTTTTTTTGCGACTGCACCTTAAAAAACATTCAAAGTTCAAGACATTTTCCGGTTTGACGGACCTTCATGTCTTAAAGTAATGATGGACTGCTTATTTGAGCTGTTCTTGGTATAATATAGACTTGGTCTTTTACCAATAGGGCTATCTTCTGTATACCACCCCTACCTGGTCACAACACAACTGATTGGCTCAAGCACATTAATAAGGAAAGAAATTCCACAAATTAACTTTTAACAAGGCACACCTGTTAATTGTAATGCATTCATGGTGACTACTTCATGAAGCTGGTTGAGAGAATGCCAAAAGTGCAAATCTGTCATCAAGGCAAAGGGTGGCTACTTTGACGAATCTAAAATCTAAATTATATTTATGAAAATAAAGAACAATCTGGAATGAGTAAGTGCATCCAAACTTTTGACTTGTACTGTATATATATTTTTGGGGGATTGAATACCTAAATATAAAATCTACCTGCAGTGAAGCAGCTCAACATTTACATTACAGTCAGTCATCTAACAGACTCCCATCCAGAGCGACCCACAGAAGAAGCCAGGGTCAACACCCTGCCCAAGGGCACGTCGACAGGTCTCCCACCAAGTAAAAACTGGACCCGAACCAGCGACCTGTCAGCCACTGGCCCAAGCTCCCAACCGCCAGGCCACCAACCCTCCAAGATCCCCCCACAGGTCCCCGAGAGCTGCCCCTCAACCATCCAAGACAGGGCTATATACAGGGGCTATATACAGGGGCAAAATACAGGGGCTATATACAGGGGCTATATACAGGGGCTATATACAGGGGCTATATACAGGGGCTATATACAGGGGCTATATACAGGGGCTATATACAGGGGCTATATACAGGGGATACCTGTCACACCCTGATCTGTTTCACCTGTCTTTGTGATTGTCTCCACCCCCTTCCAGGTGCCGCCCATCTTCCCCATTATCCACTGTGTATTTATACCTGTGTTTTCTGTTTGTCTGTTGCCTGTTCGTTTTGTTCATTCATACCTAACCAGCATTTTTCCCCTTGCTCCTGCCCTGGCTGTAGTGCCTGTTTTTTAGTTTCCCGGTTTTGACCTTTCTGCCTGCCTGACCCTGAGCCTGCCTACTGTCCTGTACCTTTGCACCACTACTCTGGATTACCAACCTCTGCCTGCCCTGACCCTGAGCCTGCCAACTGTCCCGTACCTTTGACTGCTGGTGTTCGATTCAATAAACTTTTGTTACTTCGACATTGTCTGCACCTGGGTCTTATCGTCAAACGTGTTGGTACGAACTGGCCATGACTGACCCAGCAGACCTGAGCCAGCTGCACAACGCCATCTCCTCCCAAGGAGCCACCATCGGGAGGCACGAGGAACTGGTTCGTAGCCTTATGGAGGGGGTGCAAACATTGGTTGAACGCCATGACCAGGCATTGGACATTTTGCTGGAGCAATTCCACGGGTTGTCTGGGAGGCAGCCTACCACTGTGGTAACCCCTCAGTAACTCAACTGCTAGCAGCGCCATCTCATCGGTCACTCCACCTTCTCGGGAGCCCAGCTTACACCCCCCGGAACGCTTCAATGGAACCTGTGGGGCGTTTCTAGCTCAGTGTGCCCTCGTTGTCGAGCTTCAGCCCTCCTCCTGCCCCTCGGATCACTCCAAGATAGGCTATCTCATCACGCTGATATCCGGGAGGGCTCTCACCTGGGCTACTACTGTATGGGAACAGCAGCCGGCCATACGCGTTAGTCTAGAGGGGTTCGTGGGAGAGGTGAAGAAGGTTTTTTACACCCCGTTCTCCGGGAGAGAAGCTGCCGGGAGTTAATCCAGCTTCGGCAGGACTCCTGCAGTGCGGCAGACTATGCGGTGGATTTCTGCATGTTGGCAGCGGAGAGTGCTTGGAACCAGGAAGCACTGTTCAATATGTTCCTGCACGGCATCTCAGAGGAGGTCAAGGATGAGCTTGCCGCTTGGGAGTAACCTATGGATCTCGATTCCCTCATCGCTTTGACCATCTGAATCGATGGGTGACTACGGGAACGATGGAGGGAGAGGAAATTCAACTTCGCTCGCATGTCCAAGGATTCCACCTTGCCTCCGAGTCATCCCAGAAGTCCTCAATGATCCCATTGCCGAGAGAACCCGAGACTTCCCGACCCTCCCCGAGAGTCGCCGGAGACGGCTGAGTCACCGCTTCCCGAGCCTATGCAACAAGGTAGAGCTGGGCTATCGCCAGCGGAACGGCAATACAGGATCAACACGAAGAGTTGTCTGTATTGTGGGACTCTTGGTCATTTTGTGTTCTCTTGTCCGTTAAAAAGATCAGGCTCACTGGTAGGAGCGAGTACTCTGGTGGGCTATATGGAGAACTTTCCTGCTTCCCACCCCTGTTTATGCCATTCTGCTGTGGGGTAACCAGTCCAAATCTCTCCGGGTCCTCATTGACTCTGGGCCGATGAGAGCTTTTTGGACGCTACCCTGGCTTCCGAGCTGAACATTCCCACTCAGCCCCTCTCCACTCCCATGGATGTTAGAGCGCTGGACGGGCGCCCTATAGGCCGGGTCACTCATAATACCACTCCCATCAACCTACGGGTGTCAGGGAATCACAGCGAGACTATTCAATTCCTGCTCATCAAGTCTCCTCAGAGTCCTGTGGTTTTGGGATTCTCCTGGCTCCAGCGACACAATCCCCTCAACTGGTCTACTGGTGCCATCATGGGCTGGAGTCTGTTCTGTCACGCCCATTGTCTGAAGTCAGTGCAACCTGCACCGAGACTTCTTCCTGGGGGCTCGAAAGGTGCCCCAGACCTCTCCACCATTCCCGCGGAGTACTAGGACCTTCGGGAGGTGTTCAACAAGGCCCGGGCCACTTCGCTTCCGCCGCACCGACCATATGACTGCGGGATTGTTCTTCTCCCTAGTATAAATCCGCCCCAGGGACGACTGCACTCGCTGTCGGGACCGGAGACCAAGGCTATGGACACCTACATTGGGGACTCCCTAGCAGCAGGATTGATATGTCCTTCGTCCTCTCCCGCCGGCGCAGGGTTCTTCTTTGTGGAGAAGAAGGATAAGACTCTGTGCCCGTGCATCGATTAACGGGGACTCAATGACATAATGGTGAAGAACCGCTACCACTCATTTCCTCGGCCTTCGAGCCGCTCCAGGGGGCCACCGTGTTTTCCAAGCTGGATCTACGGAACGCCTACCACCTTGTGCAGATATGGGAGGGGGAAGAGTGGAAGATCGCCTTCAACATGACCAGCGGCCACTACGAGTATTTGGTCATGCCATTTAGCCTCACAAATGCCTTTGCCGTGTTCCAGGCTCTGGTAAATGATGTTCTGCGCAACATGTTGAACCGGTTTGTCTTCATCTACATTGATGACATCCTCGTCTTCTCCCACTCCCCCCAAGAACATGTGCTCCACATCCGACAGGTTCTTCAACGCCTCCTGGAGAACCAGCTGCAGAGAAGTGCGAGTTCCATCACTCCACCATCCCCTTTCTGGGGTACATCATCTCCGCTGGGAGTGTCCAGATGGATCCCGGGAAGGTGAGAGCGGTGGTGGATTGGCCCCAGCCTTCGTCCAGGGTGCAGCTGCAACGTTTCCTGGGGTTCGCCAACTTCTATTGCCGCTTCATCTGGAGTTACAGCACTCTGGCTTCCCCCCTGTCAGCACTCACCTCTCCCAAGGTTCCGTTCATGTGGTCCCCTGCTGCTGACTGGGTGTTCCAGGACCTCAAACACCGCTTCACCACTGCTCCCATCCTGGTTCAGCCTGACCCTTCCGATCACTTCGTGGTGGAGGCCGGTGCATCTGATGTAGGAGTGGGGGCGGTCCTGTCCCAGCGTTCTCCCTGGACCTGAAGCTACATCCCTGCGCCTTCTTCTCCCATCGCCTCAACGCCACGGAGAAAAACTACGATGTGGGAAATCGTGAGCTTCTCGCGGTGAAGATGGCATTGGAGGAATGGAGGCACTGGTTGGAAGGGGCACGAACACCCGTTCCTTGTATGGACCGACCACAAAAATCTTGAGTATCTCCGCACCCCCAAACGCCTCAACTTCAGGCAAGCTAGATGGGCCCTGCTGTTCACACGGTTCAACTTCTCCCTCTCATATCGGCCCGGGATCCAAGAATGTCTTGCCAACTGCACTGTCTCAACGTTATAGCCCCACGGCTATTACCCCGGAGCCCGAGACCATCCTTCCCACCTCGTGCCTGGCGACGGCACCCAGCTGGGGTATAGGGAAACAGGTCCGGGAGGCGAGCGTTCCCAGCTGAACCTCCGGTGGGTCCAGATAACCGGATGTTTGTGTCTGACGCGGTCCGCACCGCGGTCCTGGAGTGGGCCGACTCCTCCAGACTGGCCTGCCACCTGTGCTCCCGCCGGACCCTGGCTTTTGTGCGACCACGCTTTTGGTGGCCCACCATGGTTCCTGACGTCTCCTCATTCGTCGCCGCTTGCACGGTGTGTGCACAAAACAAGACTCCTCGACAAGCCCTGGCTGGTCTCCTCCAACCTCTGCCTGTCCCTCACCGTCCCTGGTTCCACATCTCCCTGGACTGTGTCACGGGTCTTCCCCATCTGATGGCAACACCGCTATCCTGACTGTGATGGATCGGTTTATCAAAGCTGCCCACTTCGTTCCTCTCCCCAAACTACCCTCTGCAAAGGAGATGGCCCAGCTCATGGTGCAGCACGTCTTCCAGACCCATGGACTACCAGTCGACATGGTCTCTGACCGAGGCCCTCAGTTCTCGTCTCGGTTCTGGAATGCATTCTGCACCCTCATTGGGTCGTCAGCCAGCTTGTCCTCCGGATTCCACCCCCAGTCCAATGGCCAGTCGGAGCGAGCCAACCAAGATCTGGAGACTACTCTGCACTGCCTGGTCTCCGCCAAATCCATCACCTGGAGCCAGCAGCTGGTTTGGGTCGAATACGTCCGCAACACCCTTCCCATCTCATTTTGAGTGTTCGCTGAAGTATCAGCCCCCGCTCTTCCCTGAGCAGGAAGAGGATGTCAGCATACCTTCTGACCAGATGTTTGTCCGCCGCTGTCGTTGCACCTGGAGGAGAGCCCAGTCAGCCCTCCTCGAGACCACCTCCAGGTATCGACATCAAGCGGATCGCCACCAGACCCCGGCTTCCCGGAATCATGTTGGGCAGAAGGTATGGCTGTCCACCCGGGATCTGTCCCTCCGGGTGGAATCCCACAAACTCTCCCCCCAGTTTATCAGCCCGTTTCCCATCTCCAAAATCATTAGCCCCTCTGCTGTTCGTCTTCTGTTGCCCCGGACCTTTCGTATGCATCCTACCTTTCATGTGTCCAGAGTTAAACCCCTGTCTCACAGCCCTTTGTCTCCTGTTTCCATGTAGGTATAGTTATTAAAGTGACTATGCATATATAATAAGAGAGTAGCAGCAGCGTAGAAGAGGGGGCAATGCAAATAGTCTGGCTAGCCATTTGATTAGCTGTTCAGGAGTCTTATGGCTTATACCAAGAGAGTTCTCATCCGTAATTATCACGGACTGTATGGGGACATAAACAAACAAGAAACCGCTCACCCAGAGGCAGCGTTTCTGGTGGACGGAGACTTTAACACGGGGAGACTTAAAACAGTTCTACCTCACTTCTAGCAACATGTCCCCTGTGTCACTAGGGGCGCTAAAACTATAGACCACTTTATTCTACCTACAGAAACACATACAAGCCCCTCCCTCATCCTCCCTTTGACAAATCTGACCATGACTCTATTCTCCTGCTTCCTGTTAACAAACAAAAGCTCAAACAGGAAGTATCAATGACATGCTCAATACGGAAGTGGCCAATGAAGCAGATGTGAGGCTACAAGACTGTGTTTTCTGTTTTAAAATTCATCCAATAGCATTGAGGAGTTTACCACAATAGTCACGGGCTTCATCAATAAGTGCATAAATGATGTCATCCCCACATAGACGATGTCATCCCCACAGTGACTATTAGAACGTATATCCAAACCAAAAATCATGGATTACAGGCAATATCCACGCAGGGCTAAAGGGTAAAAGCTAAAGGGCTAAAGCTAAAGGGCTAAAGGGCTAAAGGCTAAAGGGCTAAAGGCTAAAGGGCTAAAGGCTAGAGGACTAAAGGCTAGAGGACTAAAGGCTAGAGGACTAAAGGCTAGAGGACTAAAGGCTAAAGGCTAAAGGACTAAAGGCTAGAGGACTAAAGGCTAAAGGGCTAAAGGCTAAAGGACTAAAGGCTAAAGGCTAAAGGCTAGAGGACTAAAGGCTAGAGGACTAAAGGCTAAAGGCTAAAGGCTAAAGGCTAAAGGCTAAAGGACTAAAGGCTAGAGGACTAAAGGCTAAAGGGCTAAAGGCTAAAGGCTAAAGGCTAAAGGGCTAAAGGCTAGAGGACTAAAGGCTAGAGGACTAAAGGCTAGAGGACTAAAGGCTAGAGGACTAAAGGCTAAAGGGCTAAAGGCTAAAGGACTAAAGGCTAAAGGCTAAAGGCTAAAGGCTAAAGGCTAAAGGGCTAAAGGCTAGGGCTACCACTTACAAGGAACGGGACACGGACGCATACAAGAAAGCCTGTTAGGACTTCTGACAGGACATCAAACATGTAAAGGGACAATATATCTCACCCAGCCCTAAGATGGTCAGTGATGCAGAACTCCCAAATGAGCTAAATGCTTTGAGCAATACAACACTGAGACTTGCGCAAAAGCCCCTGTTGCTCTGGACGACTGTGTGATCTTACTCTCCGTGGCAGATGTAAAACTTTTAAACAGGTTAACACTCGGAAGGTCGCCGGGCCAGACGGAATACCAGGGTGAGTTCTCAAAGCATGTGCAGACCAGCTGGTAAGTGTTTCCCAGTCTGTAATCCTAACATGTTTCAAGCTGATCACCATTGTCCCTGTTCCCAAGAACTCCAAGGTAACCTGTCTAAATAACTATTCACCTGTAGCACTCACATCTGTAATTATGAAGTACACTGAAAGTCTGGTCATGACACACATCAACACCACCATCACAGACACCCTAGACCAACTCCAATTCGCATACCGCCCCAGTAGATCCACAGATGGTGCAATCTGAATCACACTTCACACTGCCCTCTCCCATCTGGACAAGAGGGGGTATAATGTGACTGTGTGAGAATGTTTTTCATAGACTACAGCTAAGCATTCAACACCATAGTCCCCTCCAAGTTCTGCACTAAGCTTGAGATCCCGAGACCGATCACCTCCGTCTGTAACTGGAACCTAGACTTCCATGACGGGACGGCCCCAGTTGGTGAGGGTAGGCAACAACATCTCCGCCACACTCACCCTCAACAGTGGGGCCCTTCAAGGGTTTGTTCTTAGTTCCCCTCCTGTACTCCCTGTTCACCCACGACTGCGTGGCCACGTACAACTCCAACGCCATCCTCAAGTTTCCTGATGACACGACGGTGGTAAGCCTGATCACCGACGGCGAAGAGAACGCCTACAGGGAGGAGGTCGGAGACTTGGCAGTGTGGTGCTTGGACAACAACCTCTCTCCTAACGTCAGTAAGACCAAAGAGCTGATCATGGAATACAAGAGAAAGAGGGGAGAGCACGCCCCCATCCACATCGACGGGGCTGTAGTGGAGCGGGTCGAGAGCTTCAATGTCCTTAGTGCCCACTTCACTAAGGAACTAACATGGTCCACACTCACCCGCACAGTTGTGAAGAGGGCACAACAGCGCCTCTTCCCCATCCGGAGGCTGAAAAGATTTGTCATGGGTCCTCGGATCCTCAAAAAGTTCTACAGCTGCACCATTGAGAGCATCTTGACTGGCTCCATCACCGCTTGGTATGGCAAATACACCGCCCTCAAACCACAAAGCGCTACAGAGGTACAGAAGGTGGTGCGGACAGCCCAGTACATCACTGGGGCCGAGCTCACTGCCATCCAGGAACATTATACCAGGCGGTGTCAGAGGAAGGTGCTAAAAATTACCAAAGAATCCAGCCACCCAAGCCATATACTGTTTACTCTGCATCGTCCGGGAAACGGTACCGGAGCACCGGCTCTCAGACCAACAGGCTCCAAGACAGCTCCTACCCCCAAGCCATAAGACTGCTAAAAAGCCATAAGACTGCTAAAAAGTTAAATACTGGTTCTGTGTGTGTAATTACCTGAGCTATCACACCACTTTACACGCCTGTCACTCACAGTCCTCCCCTACACACAGAAACACAGACACATACACACACACACACACACACACACACACACACACACACACACACACACACACACACACACACACACACATAGACACATAATTACATAACACACACTCGTCAGCCCACGCCTGCTTACCCTCGACAGCAGGTTCACTTGACTCATTCATCTACGATACACTTCATTACCCTCTAAATCTCTCACCATGTCTTTGCATTCTCTCTCTCTCTCTCTCTCTCTCTCTCTCTCTAGTAAAAATGGAGATGATATACAGGGGTTCCTAAACCACTGACTGTATACGAGGCCATAGAGAGGTCATATATCTGTATTCAGCTATACGAGGCCATAGAGAGTGGCTATCTGTATTCAGCTATACGAGGCCATAGAGAGTGGCTATCTGTATTCAGCTATACGAGGCCATAGAGAGTGGCTATCTGTATTCAGCTATTCGAGGCCATAGAGAGTGGCTATCTGTATTCAGCTATACGAGGCCATAGAGAGTGGCTATCTGTATTCAGCTATACGAGGCCATAGAGAGTGACTATCTGTATTCAGCTATACGAGGCCATAGAGAGTGGCTATCTGTATTCAGCTATACGAGGCCATAGAGAGTGGCTATCTGTATTCAGCTATACGAGGCCATAGAGAGGTCATATATCTGTATTCAGCTATAGATACTGTGTCTTCATCTCCCAACTCCACAATGATAACAGCCACCAATCAAACTGTCTAGGACACACACACACACACAGACAGACACAGACTTGTTCAGCCAGACTTTCGGATCAGATTTCAAACTGGGCAGAAGGCTCGGGTGCTCAATGTGTGTGAGGGAAGACAGGAATGAAACAGAAGAAAAAAGAAGATACAGAAAGAGAGAGTAAAAAGAGGTGGGAGATTCATCGAAGAAAAGCTAAGAGTGAGAGAGTGGACTCTGAAAATATGTTTATATTCATCACTGTACCCTCAATGACTAACTACCCAGCTAGCACACAATGTTCTGAGAACCATATGTTTCTTAAAGCTTGGTGAGAGTGTGGTTATCCTATTGTTATTTTGCATACAACCTTACCACAACTTTCTGGGAATAGTGCAGGATAGTTGCATGGCTTTGGAACATTCTCAGCACATTTAAGGAACTTGACAAAAAAAAAAAGTAATATTTTTCTTGGCATTTCATTACTTTAACAAAACTTTTCTTAAAAGTTCAAACAAGGTTCAATTTTAATGTTCTAGGAACGTTCTCCAGCTGGTTTGACATTGGGAATGTTCTTAAATAGTTCAGAAAACGTTAAGAAACAGCGCTCTTCTGTGGAAATGTCAGTACTTTAGCATAACTTTTCCTACAGGCAGTGGTGGAAAAAGTACTCAATTGTCATACTTGAGGAAAAGTAAAGATACCTTAATAGAGGTATTTTACCAGTCAGGAAACGTATGGCTTCGTTCCCACAATCCAATGTCAAACTAAAAACATACGTTCCCACAACTTCCAAGGAACCACATGTGTTAGCTGGGTATGTATCCTAGACAGATGGGTGGGGAGAGAGAGTAAGGACTGAAGAAGGAAATTTCATGAGTAAGGACTGAAGAAAAGGAAGAAAGGACAGGAAGAAAGAAAAATCAGAGGATGAGCATGACTATTAAATGAAGCAGAGAGAGAGATAAAAAGAGAGTACGAAGTGGAGGGAAGGAGAGGGATGAAGAGATACTGTAGAGGGGAGGGAAAGAGACAGGGAGGGAGACAAGGGTGGAGGGAGAGAGACAGGGAGGGGAGGGAGAGAGACAGGGAGGGGAGGGAGAGACACTGTAGAGGGGAGGGAAAGAGACAGGGAGGGAGGGAGAGAGACAGGGGGGGAGGGAGAGACACTGTAGAGGGGAGGGAGAGAGACAGGGAGGGGAGGGAGAGACACTGTAGAGGGGAGAGAGAGAGACAGGGAGGGAGACAAGGGTGGAGGGGAGAGAGACAGGGAGGGGAGGGAGAGAGACAGGGAGGGGAGGGAGGGAGATAGTAGTGTGGAGGGAGAGAGACAGGGAGGGAGGGATGGAGGGAGACAGGGAGTGGAGGGAGAGCGACAGGGAGGGAGGGAGGGAGAGAGACAGGGAGGGAGGGAGGGAGAGAGACAGGGAGGGAGGGAGGGAGTGGAGGGAGAGCGACAGGGAGGGAGGGAGGGAGACAGGGAGTGGAGGGAGAGCGACAGTAGAAGGGAGGGAGGGAGACAGGGAGGGAGACAGGGAGGGAGACAGGGAGTGGAGGGAGAGCGACAGTAGAAGAGAGGGAGGGAGGGAGGGAGGGAGGGAGGGGAGGGAGGGAGGGAGGATGGAGCAGAAACAGAGGGAGTGGGATTAATGGAGTGAGGGAGGGAGGGAGCAGACAGAAGGAGACATAGAGGAAAGAGAATGGATGTGTGTAGATAACATACATTACTCCTCTCCAGCTGGAGCTATTGTCTCACTGCAGTCAACTGTATAGGGTAGGAGGTACCAGTATACTGCCACACACACACACACACCACACACACACACACACACACACACACACACACACCCACACACACACACACACACACACACACACACACACACAACATACTCATCTAAGCCTCCCCACCCTCCAATAGCTCTTCCTAACCTTTGGCCCACAACCTCCACCTAAGAGAACGAGATAGAGCCTGAAAGGGGGGGGGGGGGGTGATGGAGCGATACAGATAGACAGAGGTTAAGAGAGATAGAGAGGGAGATAAAGCGATGGATTAAGGAGTGAGTGTGGAAGAGACAGAACCTGAGAGAGGCTAAGAGAACAAGGAATGTGGTTGGGATGAGAGAGAGGATAAGGACAGATATAGAGAGAACCCATAGGGACAGGTTATATATCCTGGCTGTATCTAGTTTAGAGTGCTGGGAGTCGTCTCATTGAGTTTTACAGAGTATCTCCCAAACACCTCTCATATTGTCCACACACACACACACACACACACACACACACACACACACACACACACACACACACACACACACACACACACACAACACACACACACACACACACACACACACACACACACACAGACACACACACACACACACAGAGAGAGAGCTGACTGGTGGCAGGGGGTACTACCTCTCCCTCTGAGAGAAAGCAGACTGGTGACAGGGGGTACTACCTCTCCCTCTGAGAGAGAGCTGACTGGTGGCAGGGGGTACTACCTCTACCTCTGAGAGAGAGCAGACTGGTGGCAGGGGGTACTACCTCTCCCTCTGAGAGAGAGCAGACTGGTGACAGGGGGTACTACCTCTCCCTCTGAGAGAGAGCAGACTGGTGACAGGGGGTACTACCTCTCCCTCTGAGAGAGAGCAGACTGGTGGCAGGGGGTACCACCTCTCCCTCTGAGAGAGAGCAGACTGGTGGCAGGGGGTACCACCTCTCCCTCTGAGAGAGAGCAGACTGGTGGCAGGGGGTACCACCTCTCCCCCTGAGAGAGAGCTGACTGGTGGCAAGGGGTACCACCTCTCCCTCTGAGAGAGAGCAGACTGGTGGCAGGGGGTACCACCTCTCCCTCCGAGAGAGAGCAGACTGGTGGCAGGGGTACTACTTCTCCCTCTGAGAGAGAGCAGACTGGTGGCAGGGGGTACCACCTCTCCCTCTCTCCCTCTGAGAGAGAGCAGACTGGTGGCAGGGGGTACTACCTCTCCCTCTGAGAGAGAGCAGACTGGTGGCAGGGGGTACCACCTCTCCCTCTGAGAGAGAGCAGACTGGTGGCAGGGGGGTACCACCTCTCCCTCCGAGAGAGAGCAGACTGGTGGCAGGGGGTACTACTTCTCCCTCTGAGAGAGAGCAGACTGTGGCAGGGGGTACTACCTCTCCCTCTCTCCCTCTGAGAGAGAGCAGACTGGTGGCAGGGGGTACTACCTCTCCCTCTGTCAGAGAGCAGACTGGTGGCAGGGGGTACCACCTCTCCCTCTGAGAGAGAGCTGACTGGTGCCAGGGGGTACCACCTCTCCCTCTGAGAGAGAGCAGACTGGTGGCAGGGGGTACTACCTCTCCCTCTGAGAGAGAGCAGACTGATGGCAGGGGGTACTACCTCTCCCTCTGTCAGAGAGCTGAGACTGATGGCAGGGGGTACTACCTCTCCTGTCAGAGAGCTGAGACTGATGGCAGGGGGTACTACCTCTCCCTCTGTCAGAGAGCTGAGACTGATGGCAGGGGGTACTACCTCTCCCTCTGAGAGAGAGCAGACTGATGGCAGGGGGTACTACCTCTCCCTCTGAGAGAGAGCAGACTTTGGTAGGAGGTATTTAGCAAGCCTTACTAGGCAAAGATGTGCAAATATATCCCATACCACACACACACACACACAGAGATAGACAGTCTCATTACCGTGGTGTCGTGTAAACCTTAATGAGGGCTCACTACTGAGTTTAGAGAGATAGATAGACTCATTACCGTGGTGTCGTGTAAACCTTAATGAGGGCTCACTACTGAGTTTAGAGAGAGAGAGACAGACAGCAGTCTGAGTTTTCTCTCCTCTATAGGATTGGAGTCATTATACTGGTATAGTCTGTGTCCCCCCCCCCCACACACACACACACACACACACACACACACACACACACACACACACACACACACACACACATACACACACACAGTCTCGGCTGACTCCTCTGGCTGACAGCAGTGACTTACATGGAGAGGTGTATCTAATGGCAAAGTAATGAGACCAGCAGAACTGTCGTCCACAGATCCGTGTAATGGGTGGATTTTGTCTAAATGATGTGTGTTTTTGTGGACTAATGAGTCTCCTCCACTCCCCCTTTCAGCAGCATCTCCCTAATGCCACACTGTCTCAACTATCTCTCTCTGTTCTCCTGTCTATTCTCTTTCTCTTTCTCTCCCTCTCTGTTTCTCTCTCTCTCTCTCACTCTGTCTCCATCTCTCCATCTCTCTCTCTCTCTCTCTCTCTCTCTCTCTCTCTCTCTCTCTCTCTCTCTCTCTCTCTCTCTCTCTCTCTCTTTCTCTCCCTCTCTGTCTTTTTCTTGTGTGTTGCCGTGGTAACAGGCTGTGCGGGGGCACATCGCACCCGTCTCACTCTGCCCACCGCTTACCGGAGGAGAGAAAGAGAGCGAGAGTAGAGGGGAGAGATTGCAACAATACATTGGTTTTTACTGACACTTTTTAGAGCGCCAATGTCAACCTCCATCACACAGCCTGATTCTGCTAATAGAAAACAGAAAGCACTGGTTAACCATGGGGAGATTGGTGAGATAGATTCTCTTTGAATGCAGTTAGTTCAGGACAGAAGAGCCATTTATATTCATTCATTAATTGAATTTCAATTTACTTCCTGAATTAATGGAGTTGAAATGGAATTGACCTTAACCCATGTTAGCATATCCATAGCCAGTCCCAGGGGTGAGAGAGAGAGAGAGAGAGAGAGAGAGAGAGAGAGAGAGTGATAGCAAAGTTATCAATCTGAAAGGAGAAAGTCTAACCAGGGGAAATCCTTTACAGTGGGTCTGTTTACTGATCCAACACGGACCAAACTGACAGATTCATCTCACAAAAAGCACAGCCACATAAATGTCAGAGTATAAACGGAAGAATGGGCACGCACACGCACACACACACACACACACACACACACACACACACACACACACACACACACACACACACACGTTTCCTCTCAAATCCTCTCTAATACCAAGCACTTTCTGTGGGAGTGCTTTAAGAGGATAAGGCCATTCCCTGGGAGAGTGTGTGTGTGTGTGTGTTGTAGTGTAATCCCACAGGTCTGCCCTAGATATGGAAAACCTCTACATTTCCAGTCGGGATACCATGACATTCCCTTCATGCCCTGGATCTTTCATCCTTCCTCTCCACTGTGAGACATGTATTATTCTCCCTACAGAGAGGAGAGCACCCTTCATAGTGGGGGGGTGAGAGAGTAACAGAGATAAACTCAGCAAAAAAATAAAACGTCCTCTCACTGTCAACTGCGTTTATTTTCAGCAAACTTAACATGTGTAAATATTTGTATGAACACAAGATCCAGCAACTGAGACATAAACTGAACAAGTTCCACAGACATGTGACTAACAGAAATGTAATAATGTGTCCCTGAACAAAGGGGGGGGTCAAAAGTAACAGTCAGTATCTGGTGTGGCAACCAGCTGCATTAAGTACTGCAGTGCATCACCTCCTGCACCAGATTTGCCAGTTCTTGCTGTGAGATGTTACCCCACTCTTCCACCAAGGCACCTGCAAGTTCCCGGACATTTCTGGGGGGAATGGCCCTAGCCCTCACCCTCCGATCCAACAGGTCCCAGACGTGCTCAATGGGATTGAGATCCGGGCTCTTCGCTGGCCATGGCAGAACACTGACATTCCTGTCTTGCAGGAAATCACACACAGAACGAGCAGTATGGCTGGTGGCGTTGTCATGCTGGAGGGTCATGTCAGGATGAGCCTGCAGGAAGGGTACCACATGAGGGAGGAGGATGTCTTCCCTGTAACGCACAGCGTTGAGATTGCCTGCAATGACAACAAACTCAGTCCGATGATGCTGTGACACACCGCCCCAGACCATGACGGACCCTCCACCTCCAAATCGATCCCGCTCCAGAGTACAGGCCTCGGTGTAACGCTCATTCCTTCGACGATAAACGTGAATCCGACCATCACCCCTGGTGAGACAAAACCGCGACTCATCAGTGAAGAGCACTTTTTGCCAGTCCTGTCTGGTCCAGCAACGGTGGGTTTGTGCCCATAGGTGACGTTGTTGCAGGTGATGTCTGGTGAGGACCTGCCTTACAACAGGCCTACAAGCCCTCAGTCCAGCCTCTCTCAGCCTATTGCGGACAGTCTGAGCACTGATGGAGGGATTGTGCGTTCCTGGTGTAACTCGGGCAGTTGTTGTTGCCATCCTGTACCTGTCCTGCAGGTGTGATGTTCGGATGTACCGATCCTGTGCAGGTGTTGTTACACGTGGTCTGCCACTGCGAGGACGATCAGCTTTCCATCCTGTCTCCCTATAGCGCTGTCTTAGGCATCTCACAGTATGGACATTGCAATTTATTGCCCTGGTCACATCTGCAGTCCTCATGCCTCCTTGCAGCATGCCTAAGGCACGTTCAAGCAGATGAGCAGGGACCCTGGACATCTTTCTTTCGGTGTTTTTCAGAGTCAGTAGAAAGGCCTCTTTAGTGTCCTAAGTTTTCAGAACTGTGACCATAATTGCCTACCGTCTGTAAGCTGTTAGTGTCTTAACAACCGTTCCACAGGTGCATGTTCATTAATTGTTTATGGTTCATTGAACAAACATGGGAAACGGTGTTTAAACCCTCTACAATGAAGATCTGTGAAGCTATTTAGATTTTTACGAATCATCTTTGAAAGACAGTGTCCTGAAAAAGGGACATTGCTTTTTTTGCTGAAGTTACAATGACTGACCTTAATAATGACAGAGGTAAAGAATGACATAGGTAAGGAAGGACAGAGGTAGGGAAGGACAGAGGTAGGGAAGGACAGAGGTAAGGAAGGACAGAGGTAAGGAAGGACAGAGGTAGTGAAGGACAGAGGTAGTGAAGGACAGATGTAAGGAAGGACAGAGGTAAGGAAGGACAGAGGTAAGGAAGGACAGAGGTAAGGAAGGACAGAGGTAGTGAAGGACAGAGGTAAGGAAGGACAGAGGTAGGGAAGGACAGAGGTAAGGAAGGACAGAGGTAAGGAAGGACAGAGGTAAGGAAGGACAGAGGTAGTGAAGGACAGAGGTAGTGAAGGACAGAGGTAGTGAAGGACAGAGGTAAGGAAGGACAGAGGTAAGGAAGGACAGAGGTAGTGAAGGACAGAGGTAGTGAAGGACAGAGGTAGTGAAGGACAGAGGTAGTGAAGGACAGAGGTAGTGAAGGACAGAGGTAAGGAAGGACAGAGGTAGTGAAGGACAGAGGTAGTGAAGGACAGAGGTAGTGAAGGACAGAGGTAAGGAAGGACAGAGGTAAAGAACAAGGTTTTTGAGAACAAGGTAATTGATCTCATGTTGTTCTAAGCAGAAACCTTCAGATCAAACCGTCTAAAAGGACTTCACAGAAACAGCTTGAAAGAACAATGGAGAGAGAGAGAGAGAGAGAGAGAGACAGAGAGAGACAGAATGGGGGAGAGACGAGAGAGAGAGCGAGAAAGAGGGAAACAGAGAGAGTGACAGAATGGGGGAGAGACGAGAGAGAGAAACAGAGAGAGTGACAGAATGGGGGAGAGACGAGAGAGAGAGAAACAGAGAGAGTGACAGAATGGGGGAGAGACGAGAGAGAGAGAGATTGAGAGAGAGAATACTGCTCCAGACCCCGAGGCGATAGTCTGTTTGAATGTGAAAAGCAAGGTCTCTGCAAAATCAATAGAAAGATAAAACACACGCTGCACTCAGATCAGATCATACAGTGGGAGAGAAGTCCGAACCCCACGGAAGGTTGAACAGAAACTGTTCTACAATAAGATTTATTTAACAGGGGAAAATATTGATTCATCAGTTGCCCTGGAGGCTATGTGAAGTGAGTTTCCTCTCTAAAATAATACAATTATTAAGTTAAGATAACTCTGTCCTGCTTGAACTTAACATATTCATATTGTCTTTTTGGCGGTGTTCAGTCCTGATAGAAAAATTCCAACTCGAGAATTTAGTATCCCAATGAACCCCTAGTCCTCTATGCATACATGTAGCTCTGAAGGGGAGAACAACTATCAAATCTACATCGTAATGAAATCCCTAGGGTTATGGGGAAAAGGCTGTGGTTTCCCATCCGACTGTATTCAGTTCACAGCCCTGGAGCAGGTTGTGTGAGTACTGGCATGTGTTCTATTCCCAAGGGATTAAAAGCCAACCAAAAATAACCATAATAATATTCATTTGCTGCCGTCCTAAAAGCCAGAGGGAAAATGAGCCTCTAGAGAACCAGACAGAAACAACATGGAGATGAAGTGGCTCAGTTGGTAGAGCATGGTGTTTGCAACGCCAGGGTTGTGGGTTCAATTCCCACGGGGGACCAGTACGGGGGGAAGAAATGTATGAAATGTATGCATTCACTACTGTAAGTCGCTCTGGATAAGAGTGTCTGCTAAATGACTAAAATTTAAATGTAATGAAGTCCTTCAACTATTCTCTCAGTACCTCCAGTAGAAACACTATTCTCTCTTCACCTCCAGTAGAAACACTATTCTCTCAGTTCCTCCAGTAGAAACACTATTCTCTCAGTACCTCCAGTAGAAACACTATTCTCTCTTCACCTCCAGTAGAAACACTATTCTCTCAGTTCCTCCAGTAGAAACACACATAGATAGTACAGTTTATCTGTGTATCAAACCAAGTACAACCAAGCTAATTTGCCGTATTAGCTATTAATTCCTTGGTTGAAGAGATATTGACCTGATTTGAGGAATATGTATATAGGCTTACTAACACCAACAACCCAGCAACTAGAGATTCCACTAACACACATACCGTGTACACATCTATTAATATACCATCCTCTCTACCAGAACATCTAGAAACATCACCTTAGTGGGGATACCCCCCCCGTCACTCTGTCTCTCCCCCCCCGTCTCTCTGTTTCTCCCCCCCCGTCTCTCTGTCTCCCCCCCTCTCTGTCTCTCTGTCTCCCCCCCCCCCTGTCTCTCTGTCTCCCCCCCTCTGTCTTTCCCCCCCGTCTCTCTGTCTCCCCCCCCTCCCCCCCCCTCTCTGTCTCCCCCCCTCTCTGTCTCTCTGTCTCCCCCCCCTCTGTCTCTCTGTCTCCCCCCCTCTGTCTCTCTGTCTTCCCCCCCTCCGTCTCTCTGTCTCCCCCCTCTCTGTCTCTCTGTCTTTCCCCCCCTCTGTCTTTCCCCCCCGTCTCTCTGTCTCCCCCTTCCCCCCCTCTCTGTCTCCCCCCCTCTCTGTCTCTCTGTCTCTCTGTCTCTCCCCCCCGTCTCTCTGTCTCCCCCCCCTCTCTGTCTCCCCCCCCTCTCTGTCTCTCCCCCCCGTCTCTCTGTCTCCCCCCCGTCTCTCTGTCTCCCCCCTCTCTGTCTCTCCCCCCCGTCTCTCTGTCTCCCCCCTCTCTGTCTCTCTGTCTCCCCCCTCTCTGTCCCCCCCCCGTCTCTCTGTCTCCCCCCCCGTCTCTCTGTCTCCCCCCCTTCTCTCTGTCTCCCCCCTCTCTGTCTCTCTGTCTCCCCCCCTCTCTGTCTCTCTCTCTCATTCTCAGGGGAACATCTTTACTGTAATAAAACTCTGTGAACACTAAACCTCTTGTGTACTTTAAGTATTTGCGCATCGTTACAACACTGTACACAGACATAATATGACATTTGAAATGTGTCTATTCCTTTGAAACTTGTGAGTGTAATGTTTACTGTTTATTTTTATTGATTATTTCACTTTTGTTTATGATCTATTTCACTTGCTTTGGCAATGTAAACATATGTTTCCCATGACAATAAAGCCCCTTAAATTTAAGTGATTTGAATTGGGACAGACAGACAGACAGACAGACAGACAGACAGACAGACAGACAGACAGACAGACAGACAGACAGACAGAGAAAGAGAAAGAGAAAGAGAGAGAGATGGGGAGAGAGGGACAGCCAGACAGACAGGCAGAGAGAGAGAGAGAGAGAGTGAGAGAGAGAGACAGAGAGAGAGAGACAGAGAGAGGTAGTGCAGTGTAGTTACAGTGTGAGCTATGAGTACAGGTCTGTTTGCCCTCTAAGGGGGTCATAAAGAACCTGAGGCACTCGATTGATTTCATAAACTTTACAGATGAGAGAGATGAGACCGCATCACAGGGGACCGATAACACACACACATACACACACATTCTCTCTCTATTTATATATATCTCTCCTACACAAACACACACACATACACAGATAGCCACCATCTCACTCTCCTTCTGTCTCTCTCTCTCCCTCTCCCTCGCTGTATCTCACTCTCCCTCCCTCTCTGTCTCTCTCTGACTCTTTCTGTCTCTCTCTCTCTCTCTCTCTCACTCTCCCTCTATGTCTCTCATACTCCCTATCACTCTCTTTCTCTCTCACTCCCTATCCCTCTCTATCTCTCTCACTCGCTCTCTCTCTCTCCCTATCCCTCTATGTCTCTCTCTGACTCTGTCTGTTCTCTCTCTCTCACTCTCCCTCTGTGTCTCTCTCTCACTCCCTATCCCTCTCTATCTCTCTCACTCGCTCTCTCTCTCTCCCTATCCCTCTATGTCTCTCTCTGACTCTCTCTGTTCTCTCTCTCTCACTCTCCCTCTGTGTCTCTCTCTCACTCCCTATCCTTCTCTTTCTCTCTGATACACAGTATCTTCCTACTATCTCTCTTTCTCTTTCACACATAGACCTTCCTTTCTCGCTCTTTCTCTCTCTCTCTTTTGTCTTCCCCTTCAATTCCCAAGTGTTTAATTACATGCAGTCTGTTATTCTGATGTTCAGCACAGAACATATTGAATTTCCATTATTTTACAAATTAAATGACATGAATCAGCGCTACTTTAATCAAAATGAAATTAACAAGCAAATGATAACAAGCTGACTGGATAGGAGCATTCGAGAGAAAAGGCCCTGCTTAAGGCAACCTGCCTAAATGACTATCGCCCTGTAGCACTCACTTCTGTCATCATCATCCACGGACGACGCACTGCACACACACACACACACATACACACACACACACACACTGACTTGAGCTGAGGCTGTTAATCTCTGCTCTCACCATCGCAGTAAAGGCTGATCTCCACTGAGGATCTTGCATTATAAGGGAAGACATTCTATGACCGTGCCATGTTGAAAGTCACTGAACATTCTTCTGCCAATGTTTGTCTATGGAGATTGCATGTCCATGTGCTCAATTTTTATACACCTATCCGCAACAGGTCTGACTGAAATAGCCGAATCCACTCCATCTGCAGCTATCCATTAGCATCTGACCTTGGTAGCATATTAGCCTTACCTGTCTGGATAGCAGTAGGGAAGACAATTTCAGAACACTGCCCACTGGGCACACACTGGTTGAATCAACATTGTTTCCACGCAATTTCAATGAACGTTGAATTGACGTTGAATTGACGTCTGCGCCCAGTGGGCACTGTATCTCTCCAGACACTAACGCACAAAATGCACACACACACACACACACACACACACACACACACACACACACACACACACACACACACACACACACACACACACACACACACACACACACACACGCACACGCAAATACAAACACTGACTCACATCCACACACACACATCCACACTGTATAACTCCAGCCGTGGTGTCAACTATCTCTCCAAATATGGAAGGTAACATTTCCATGGCAACTAAAGGGCAGAACAGAACAGAGACTCAGGATAATTCTCAGATTCTTTGATTCCGTCTAATCTAAAGAAATCTTTCACACACACATCACACTAGTGGTGCGAGGGTCAGATGGTTGTTCACCCACCCACAATCTGCAACCACCAGACTATATGTGATAAAGTGAATATCTGAGGCCCACACCAGACCGTAACCCACTAATATAGAACATGTTCTGTAGACTACAGTCAGAGACGGCTGCACCTTAACCCGCTAATATAGAACATGTTCTGTAGGCTACAGTCAGAGATGGCTGCACCTTAACCCGCTAATATAGAACATGTTCTGTAGACTACAGTCAGAGATGGCTGCACCTTAACCCGCTAATATAGAACATGTTCTGTAGGCTACAGTCAGAGATGGCTGCACCTTAACCCACTAATATAGAACATGTTCTGTTAGACTACAGTCAGAGACGGCTGCACCTTAACCCACTAATATAGAACATGTTCTGTAGGCTACAGTCAGAGATGGCTGTTAACCCGCTAATATAGAACATGTTCTGTAGGCTACAGTCAGAGAAGGCTGCACCTTAACCCACTAATATAGAACATGTTCTGTAGACTACAGTCAGAGACGGCTGTACCTTAACCCACTAATATAGAACATGTTCTGTAGACTACAGTCAGAGACGGCTGCACCTTAACCCACTAATATAGAACATGTTCTGTAGGCTACAGTCAGAGATGGCTGTTAACCCGCTAATATAGAACATGTTCTGTAGGCTACAGTCAGAGATGGCTGCACCTTAACCCACTAATATAGAACATGTTCTGTAGACTACAGTCAGAGATGGCTGCACCTTAACCCACTAATATAGAACATGTTCTGTAGGCTACAGTCAGAGATGGCTGCACCTTAACCCACTAATATAGAACATGTTCTGTAGGCTACAGTCAGAGATGGCTGCACCGTGCAGATTCTTTTTGGCTGATTTACATATGTTTCTGCTAATAATTTCCAACATTTTAGTAGGCTATTTGTTAGTCAACTTGTCTATAATTAGATACATGTAGCTTCTCTTCTGTCATTACATGTTGCCCTAGAAGACTAAATAAACCATTTCTCACCAGAATAATGTAATCGATCGTTAGAATGAATGTTTCAATCTAGTTGACATCTGTAAAGTTCTGTCATCTCTGCTTCTTTCACAGCGCAAAGACGTTTAGGGATCGGGGAGAAAATGCGATAGGCTAACAACAACAAAAACAAATGGGAAAGATTTTTTGTGCAAAATGTCCAAATGACATCAGTTTGACTGGTTTGGTAGGAAATACAAAGCTGTGAAAACGACCCAACATGTTTCTGATCAGATTTCAGTCCGACTTGGATCCATATTTTATGTGCTTGAAATACTATCAGCTTTTATGAAGCTGATCAAGATAGCACCTTTACAGACGGTCCCTAACTGCACATTCACATTCTCTCATGATGCTGGAAGAAAGAAATCATATTTCTCCATCCTGTTCCCGAGTCAAAATTTAGCCTACAGTTGGTGTATCATTTTAATGAAAGAAATGCTTAATTCTACAGGAGTTAATATTAAGGCTATGTCAGAGGTTATAAACCTACAGTCAGGGTCCAGATTTCAGTTTCCATTTAAGCCATCTGAACACTAGGCTACAGTTCCCTTGACGTGCCATAGGCCTATTTGAAGTCCTGTGTTGTGACTGTTGAATTTGTACAGCCCCTCACAATCATCACATCACATCACTGCTATCATCCTCTTTTACCACCTCACCTAATCTTTCCCAAACATTACTTTTCTGGTCCTCCCTTCTCTTTATTTTAAACTCTCCATTTCACAGCTTTTCTCTTATTAAATTAAACTCTGACATTGTCCTTTTTTCCTCCGTGGATCAATGTTAACTTTTTCTGCCTGTTCCTAAAAGCATCATTTGCCGATTGGCTGTGTAGGCTATTTGGCGCCCATACAGTTAACCCCTAAAGTTTCAGTTTATGCACTTATACCAGACAGCCTAAAATAATGAAAGTTAAACCTCAATGCAGCCTATAGATATAAATTGCACAAGAATGATACATTTATGGATTTTTTAAGGTATTGTTTTCTCTTTATTCAACCCGCCCTCCCATAAGATACTTTATAACAGCGGGGACTGCAGGTTATGAGTCAACCCGTACATCACTAGTGTGTGTGTGTGTGTGTGTGTGTGTGTGTGTGTGTGTGTGTGTGTGTGTGTGTGTGTGTGTGTGTGTGTGTGTGTGTGTGTGTGTGTGTGTGTGTGTGTGTGTGTGTGCGTGTGCGTGTGTGTGCGTGTGCGTGTGTTTCTTCCGAGTGTTTATTTTAGGGTTGCAAAGGGAGGATATATTACTGGAAACTTTCAAAGTTTACCAGAATTATATATCTTTCAAGGATTTTATGTAATCCATCACAAGACGTCTAATGGACCTTTTTGTACTTCAGATTAGGTGTCTAATAGTCTCTGGCCTTATCGCATGATAATTTGGGGCGGCAGGTAGCCTAGTGGTTAGAGTGTTGGACTTGTAACCGAAAGGTTGCTAGATTAAATCCCCGAGCTGACAAGGTAAAAATCTGTTGTTCTGCCCCTGAACAAGGCAGTTAACCCACTGTTCCTAGGCCGTCATTGTAAATAAGAATTTGTTCTGAAATGACTTGCCTAGTTAATAAATAAAGGTTAAATAGAATGATGAAGCTGTAAAACATCCTAAATATAAACCACCAACTAGTGACAACATCAAAACTATGAAATAACACATATGGAATTATGTAATAACCAAATAAGTGTTAAACAAATCCAAATATATTTGAGATTCTTCAAAGTAGCCACCCTTTGCCTTGATGACAGCTTTGCACACTTTTGTCATTCTCTCAACCAGCTGCATGAGGTAGTCACCTGGAATGCATTTCACTTAACAGGTGTGTCTTGTTAAAAGTTCATTTGTGGAATTTCTTTCCTTCTTAAGGCGTTTGAGCCAATCAGTTTTGCTGTGACAAGGTAGGGGTGGTATACAGAAGATAGCCCTATTTGGTAAAATACCAAGTCCATATTGTGGCAAGAAAAGCTCAAATATCCAAAGCGAAATGACAGTCCATCATTACTTTAAGACATGAAGGTCAGTCAATACGGAAAATGTCAAGAACTTTGAAAGTTTCTTGAAGTGTAGTCGCAAAAACCATCAAGCGCTATGATGAAACTGACTCTCATGAGGACCGCCACAGGAAAGGAAGACCCAGAGTTACCTCTGCTGCAGAGGATAAGTTCATTAGAGTTACCAGCCTCAGAAATTGCAGCCCAAATAAATGCTTCACAGAGTTCAAGTAACAGACACATCTCAACATCAACTGTTCAGAGGAGACTGTGTGAATTAGGTCTTTATGGTCAAATTGCTGCAAAGAAACCACTACTAAAGGACACCAATAAGAAGAAGAGACTTGCTTGGGCCAAAAAATACGAGCAATGGACATTAGACTGGTGGAAATCTGTCCTTGGTCTGATGAGTCCAAATTTGAGATTTTTGGTTCTAACCGCCGTGTCTTTGTGAGAAGCAGAGTAGGTGAACGGATGATCTCCGCATGTGTGGTTCCCACCATGAAGCATGGGGGTGGAGGTGTGATGGTGTGGGGGTGCTTTGCTGATGTGAGAGTGGTTTGCTGTCTGTGATTTATTTAGAATTCAAGGCTCACCAGCATGGCTACCAAAGCATTCCGCATGATGACCTGGCCTCCACAATCACCCGACCTCAACCAAATTGAGATGGTTTGGGATGAGTTGGATCGAGAGTGCGCAAAGCTGTCATCAAGGCAAAGGGTGGCTACTTTGAAGAATCTAAAATCTAAAATATATTTTGATTTGTTTAACACTTTTTTGCTTACTACAGTACATGATTCCATATGCGTTGTTTCATAGTTTTGATGTTGTCACTAGTTGATGGTTTATTTATTATTCTACAATGTAGAAAATAGTAAAAATTAAGAAAAACCTGGAATGGGTAGGTGTGTCCAAACTTTGGACTGGTACTGTATATTTTCTTTTTTTTTACACACTTTTATCTTACTATGTCAGTACGTATTTGTTGTCAATGTTTTGACGTCAAACTGGTGGCGGTTGTGCAAAAAGTAAATAGTTGGAAAAGCAGCTGCTGAGTTCTAGCCGTTGGTAGAGCATGGCGCTTGCAACGGCAGGATAGTGGGTTCGATTCCCGGGACCGCCCATACATAAAATGCATGACTGTGAGTCGCTTTGGATAAAAGAGCAAATATTATAAAATAATGCCATTGCATGCTGTTTTCATTAATTAGGCTATATTCTCTTGAACCATACGGTCTATCTACAAGAAACTCATGGAGAATTTGGACACACATATAAAAAATGAATACTGTACATGAATACATTTCAACATTTTAAAGTTATTCAAGTATAAATTACAAAAGTTACGATAGATTGCCATAGATTTTCTGTTAATTACCCAAACTGCTGACGATTGTGTTAACTTTGGTAAACTAGTGGTTGCTTGGCAACCCCAGTTTATTTATAATGAACCACAGAATCCACTACAGCCCAATGAGCCGTAACTCCTCAGGGAATAGAAACACAAACACACACACATATTAACACACACATACTGTACACACACACATACACACTGATGGAGTACACATGCACACTGAGACAATTTAGTGGCGTGACGAAGCATTTAGGAAAAGCCATAACAACAGACCAGAGCAAGGCAGAAAGTGTTGACACACACTGAGAAACACGACTCATATTCACAGGGGAGGAAGTGATTACATGTCATCAGTTACATGTAATCTGATTACATTTTTTTTTTTTTTTTACTGTAATCGGTTACGTAACCAGCTAAAATATTGTAATCAGATTACAGACACAGTACCTTCGGAAAGTATTCAGACACCTTGACTTTTTCCACATTTTGTTACGTAACAGCCTTATTCTAAAATGGATTAAATAAATAAACTATCCTCAGAAATATACACACAATACCCCATAATGACAAAGCAAAAACAGGTTTCAGACATTTTTGCAAATGTATTAAAATTAAAAAACAGAAATACCTTATTTACATAAGTATTCAGACCCTTTGCTATGAGACTCGAAATTGAGCTCAGGTGCATCCTGTTTCCATTATCATCCTTGAGATGTTTCTACAACTTGATTGGAGTCCACCTGTGGTAAATTCAATTGATTGGACATGATCTGGAAAGGAACACACCTGTCTATATAAGGTCACACAGTTGACAGTGAATGTCAGACCAAAAACCAGGTCGAAGGAATTGTCCGTAGAGCTCTGAGACAGGATTGTGTTGAGGTACAGATCTGGGGAAGGATACCAAAACAATTCTGCAGCATTGAAGGTCCCCAAGAGCACAGTAGCCTCCATCATTCTTAAATGGAAGAAGTCTGGATCCATCATTATTAAATGGAAGAAGTTTGGAACCACCAAGACTCTTCCTAGAGCTGGCCGCCCGGCCAAACTGAGCAATCAGGGGAGAAGGGCCTTGGTCAGGGAGGTGACCAAGAACCCAATGGTCACTATGACAGAGCTCTAGAGTTCCTCTGTGGAGATAGGAGAACCTTCCAGAAGGACAACCATTTCTGAAACACTCCACCAATCAGGCCTTTATGGTAGAGTGGCCAGACGGAAGCCACTCCTCAGTAAAAGGCACATGACAGCCGAGCCCGGACTTGAACCCGATTGAACATCTCTGGAGAGACCTGAAAATAGCTGTGCAGTGACGCTCCCCATCCAACCTGACAGAGGTTGAGAGGATCTGCAGAGAAGAATGGGAGAAACTCCCCAAATACAGGTGTGCTAAGCCTGTAGCGTCATACCCAAGAAGACTCGAGGCTGTAATCACTGCCAAAGGTGATTCAACAAAGTACTGAGTAAAGGGTCTGAATAATTACATAAATCAGATATTTCATTTTTTTTCTTCTTTTTTTTAATTAGCAAAAAAATCTAAAAATCTGTTTTTGCTTTGTCATTATGGGGTATTGTATGTAGATTGATATTGTTTCTTTCATCCATTTTAGAATAAGGCTGTAACCTAACAAAATGTGGAAAAAGTCAAGGTGTCTGAATACTTTCCGAAGGTACTGTACTTAAAAAATAACTAGTTGATTACTTATTTGATTACTTTTAAATTCAGAAAGGATGTTTGCCAAAAAATACATTGACCCCTTTCTGTTTTCTCAATTACATCAATTCAGCATTAAAGAGAGGGTCTGACCACTATGATGTCAGAGACCACTAGGATGTCAGAGACCACTATGATGTCAGAGACTATTATGATGACAGAGACCACTATGATGTCAGAGACTACTATGATGTCAGAGACTACGATGATGACAGAGACCACTATGATGTCAGAGACCACTATGATGTCAGAGACTACTATGATGTCAGAGACCACTATGATGACAGAGACCACTATGATGTCAGAGACTACTATGATGACAGAGACCACTATGATGTCAGAGACCACTATGATGTCAGAGACTACTATGATGTCAGAGACCACTATGATGTCAGAGACCACTATGATGTCAGAGACCACTATGATGTCAGAGACCACTATGATGTCAGAGATCACTATGATGTCAGAGGCCACCACGATGTCAGAGGCCACCACGATGTCAGAGACTACTATGATGTCAGAGACAACTATGATGTCAGAGACTACTATGATGTCAGAGGCCACTATGATGTCAGAGACCATTACGATGTCAGAGACTACTATGATGTCAGAGACTACTATGATGTCAGAGGCCACTACGATGTCAGAGACTACTATGATGTCAGAGACCACTAGGATGTCAGAGGCCACTACGATGTCAGAGACTACTATGATGTCAGAGACCACTATGATGTCAGAGGCCACTATGATGTCAGAGACCACTATGATGTCAGAGACCACTATGATGTCAGAGGCCACTATGATGTCAGAGACCACTATGATGTCAGAGACCACTATGATGTCACACCAAATGTATTTGATGATTCTTTGTGTCTTCTTCCAATGCCTCTTCAGGGGAAAGTTTTCCAAAAGTAACTGAAAGTAATCAGATCACGTTACTGAGTTTGTGTAACTGGAATGGATTACATTTAGAAAGTAACCTACCCAACCCTGCACACACACACACACACTCTTTCTCTCTCTCTGTCTCGCTCTCTCTCTCTTTCTGCATATACCAGCACTACAGGCTTCTCTGAAAGTGTGTGTGTGTGCACGTGTGTGTGTTGTTTTGGACCTTAATCTCAACAGTACTATTCATTACTGGGTTTGTAGCTGGCTGGCGCCACGAGGGACGGTTGGAGAGAGGGAATCAATACTAACAGACTGCAAACACACACACAGGTGTACGCAAGGGCCTGTGTGTGTGTGTGTGTGTGTGTGTGTGTGTGTGTGTGTGTGTGTGTGTGTGTGTGTGTGTGTGTGTGTGTGTGTGTGTGTGTGTGTGTAGATGCAATTATACAGAGTTAAACGGAGTGTGTGAAGGTTTCATGGGGGAATCCATAGCACCACCCCTGTTTGGAGCATCGGACAGAAATGTTTCATTTGGGAATATCTCCCATGTTCACAGAGTGAGGCTAACGAACGCTGATATTCGATTAACAAGCGTAATTAGAATAAACACTGGTGAGTTTGACAGGTTGGATGGTTACTGAGGAGTGACTGGTCTTTCTCACCAATTGAGACTTATAAGTGACTGGGATGGTTACTGAGGAGTGACTGGGATGGTTACTGAGGAGTGACTGGGATGGTTACTGAGGAGTGACTGGGATGGTTACTGAGGAGTGACTGGGATGGTGTGTGAAGGAGAGAGAAATAGTTTGTACATCTTCACATTAAGTAGATTGATTCCCTGTTTCCTACCCTCGCTATCCCTGCCCTATCCTCTCTATCTGTCTCCTACCCTCTCTGTCTGTTTCCTACCCTCGCTATCCCTGCCCTATCCTCTCTATCTGCCTCCTACCCTCTCTGTCTGTCTCCTACCCTCGCTATCCCTGCCCTATCCTCTCTATCTGCCTCCTACCCTCTCTGTCTGTCTCCTACCCTCGCTATCCCTGCCCTATCCTCTCTATCTGCCTCCTACCCTCTCTGTCTTCTCCT
>NC_042969.1:80535222-80550222 GCF_901001165.1 Salmo trutta
CCATCTCTCTCCCTCGCTCTCTCTCCATCTCTTTCTCTCTCTCTTTCCCCCTCTCTCCCTCTCTTTCCCCTATCTCTCTCTCTCCCTCGCTCTCTCTCCCTCTCTTTCTCTCTCTCTTTCCCCCTCTCTCCCTCTCTTTTCCCCATCTCTCTCTCTCTTTCCCCCTCTCTCCCTCTCTTTCCCCCATCTCTCTCTCTCTCCCTCGCTCTCTTTCCCTCTCTTTCTCTCCCTCGCTCTCTCTCCCTCTCTTTCCCCATCTCTCTCTCTCTCCCTCTCTCTCCCCTATCTCTCTCTCTCCCTCGCTCTCTCTCCCTCTCTTTTCTCTCTCTCTTTCCCCCTCTCTCCCTCTCTTTCCCCCATCTCTCTCTCTCCCTCGCTCTCTCTCCCTCTCTTTCCCCCATATCTCTCTCTCCCTCGCTCTCTCTCCCTCTCTTTCTCCCTCTCTTTCCCCCATCTCTCTCTCCCTCTCTTTCTCTCCCTCGCTCTCTCTCCCTCTCTTTCCCCATCTCTCTCTCTCTCCCTCTCTCTCCCTTATCTCTCTCTCTCCCTCGCTCTCTCTCCATCTCTTTCTCTCTCTCTTTCCCCCTCTCTCTCTCTCTTTCCCCCATCTCTCTCTCTCTCCCTCTCTCTCCCTCGCTCTCTCTCCCTCTCTTTCTCTCTCTCTTTCCCCCTCTCTCCCTCTCTTTCCCCCATCTCTCTCTCTCCCCCATCTCTCTCCCCCGCTCTCTCTCCCTCGCTCTCTCTCCCTCTCTTTCTCTCTCTCTTTCCCCCTCTCTCCCTCTCTTTCCCCTCTCTCTCGCTCTCTCCCTCCCCCTCTCTCTCCTTGTCTCTCTATTTTTCTCTCTAATACACACACTCAAACTCTGATTCTATTCTCTCACAGCACACACAATCACACACAATTACACACAATTACACACAATTACACACCTCCATTAATAATATGGGCTACACTCTGCCATGCTACACACACCCACCCACCCACACATACACACACCCACACACCCAAAGCCTGTCCTTCCATTGGGAGATAAGAGTGAAATAACTTTCCTTCCGTTCACTGCCACACAGTTCAGCTGGGCCAAATTAAATGACCTCCTCTGTGTGAAGGAGAAGAGACCTGGGCTTCATTAACACAGCCTGTGTGTCTGTCTCTCTGTGTGTCTGTCTCTCTCTGTGTCTGTGTCTCTGTGTCTCTCTCTGTGTCTGTGTCTCTCTCTGTGTCTCTCTGTGTCTGTGTCTCTCTCTGTGTCTGTGTCTCTGTGTCTCTCTCTGTGTCTCTCTGTGTCTCTCTGTGTGTGTGTGTGTGTGTGTCTCTGTGTCTCTCTCTGTGTCTGTGTCTCTCTCTGTGTCTGTGTCTCTGTGTCTCTCTCTGTGTCTCTCTGTGTCTCTCTGTGTGTGTGTGTGTGTGTGTCTCTGTGTCTCTCTCTGTGTCTGTGTCTCTCTCTGTGTCTGTGTCTCTCTCTGTGTCTGTGTCTCTCTCTCTGTGTCTCTCTGTGTCTCTCTCTCTGTGTGTGTGTGTGTGTGTGTGTGTGTGTGTGTGTGTGTGTGTGTGTGTGTGTGTGTGTGTGTGTGTGTGTGCCTGCGTGCGTGCGTATCAAATTTAACCTCCAAACTCCATCATCACTGAGACACAACTGGTCAAACCAGACATATGACTCAGCAGAAAAGTCCTGGGACACTATGAGTGTTCATGCACACTCTCACACACACACACACTCACGCACATACCCCTACACATACACACATACACATGCACACACACACACACACACACACACACTCACACACTCACGCACATACACATACACACACACACACACACACACACACACACACACACTCACGCACTCACGCACATACACATACACACACACACATACACATACACACACACACATACACACACACGCTGTACTCCCACACACACAAAAACGCTGTACTCCCACACACACAAAAACATTCTCACTCTCTCTTTCTTACACAAACATACAAACACACACACACACGTAAACACAAAAAGAGAATGTTACAGTAAGTAAATAAATGATTCAATGGCATATCACACTGGGTATCCTCTGTTTCCATAGAGACACTGTTGATTTAATGTCACTACTCAGTGATTTGTCTCTCTTTGTCTAACTAGGACAAATATACGCACATACACACATACACACAAGTACTGACAAATCTGCGTAAGTGGGGATTTAAATGAGGAAACATGTGCTCTCTAGTAAATTGCTCATGTCTATCTAGTCCTACTAACCAGGCCTGGGAAGGCAATCAGAGAGACTCTCTCTCACACAAAGCTGACATATGTTGGCTCTACACTGAAGGTGTTTTTTGGCTCTAGGGTTATTATTTACTATTATTTCAACAGGGAAGTCATATTGAGACTAAAGTCTCTTTTGTAAATGAGCCCTGCACAATACAAAAACGAAACACATCAATAGGCAAGTGTAGATAAATATACATATTAAATACACATTAATGTGTATACACAGTCAATTAAAAACAACACATTCTTCATTATGAAAATCCTCTGTCAGCTGTCTGGATTGCCCTAGCGACACCAAAGCATCCAATCGAAAATCATATTTAGGAGATTCCTCCAAACATGGGGTGGCAGCGTAACCTAGTGGTTAGAGCGTTGGATTAGTAACCGAAAGGTTGCAAGATCGAATCCCTGAGTTGACAAGGTACAAATCTGTAGTTCTGCCCCTGAACAAGGCAGTTAACCCACTGTTCCTAGGTCGTCATTGAAAATAAGAATTTGTTCTTAACTGACTTGCCTAGTTAAATAAAGCTAAAAACATAGGGTGCAATGAAGTTAAAGGCAAATAAGACTCCAGAGTTAACCAAACCTGTGAATGGGTTTGATAACTTGTTAGAATTTGGGGAGAGTAAACTGATCCTAAATCTGTTCCAAGGGCAACTTCTACCTTTACAGCCAAATCATCCTCAGTCACTCTCTCTAGCGAGTCCTGTGGGCCGGCCCGCTCATTAGGAAGGATTAGGCGGCTGCCTATGGCGTCAGATTGACGAGGGCGGCATTTAATGAGCTAAACTGACCACGATGCACCTCTAACAACAACACATGTTTCTACCCAAAATCAATGACAATTCCTGTCAACCAGTGGCTTATGGGCTTTTTAGGTGAGAGCTGATGCAGCCCTTTGATAAGCAGTGCCCACTTTGTCAAAGCAGGGGTGCAAAATATGTTTGTCCATCGTTCTTCTCCAGGGTGCTGTGGAGAGACGCATCTCTTCAGCCCACCACCAACGTTCCGTCAAAACAATAATCTAACTTAAATCCTGCAGCAGATATAAGATATGGTAGAAAGAGTATGTGGCCTTTTCTGTAGCCTACAGGCTGGAGATAAAATGGATGATAATGTAATGAGACACTTACATCATGCAGGTTTGTCCAATAAAATAGCATAACCTAAACGGCGCTCAATCAAATTTAAAAAAGCGCTGTCATGTTAACAGAAAAACATGTCCTAAAAACAAGACAGTTGAAAGTAAAATGGACAATCTGGAATGTGTTGTCCAGGAGTTTCACCCCGTTGTCATGATCAGTGGTTTCAAGTTTGTATCTGTCGTTTTTTTTGTTGTTGACAAGCTAATCATAGTGACAAATAAAATACTTCAGCATTTCCCGCTGTGTAAACACATTTCAAATAGGCTCAGGATAACTCCTGATAAAGTTGGGTAGCTGATATTCAGAGCTTTTACAAATGGTGGGCCTACCACATAGATGGGCATTCATAACATTCCATTGGGGGCGACATGGTAGGCTTCACCCCAGTAAGCATGAGCCGACGTCTTTTGGACGTCTTTTTTTGGTCTTGTCTGGATGTGGTCTTTTGGTGTTTTATAAACTGTAGGCTTTCCACATAGATGGGCATTCATAAAATGACATTTCAGGCAGCACTGTAGGCTACACCTCAGTAAGCATGGACGCCTTTTGGAAGTCTTTTTTTGGTGCAGTTCTGGACCAGCCTTGATTTGGCCTAAACACAGACGTCTATAAATTACTTATTTTCAACTTTTATTCAGAACAAAAAATGATTCTGATTTTATCATCCTGGAAAATATATATTTTCAACTTTCATTCAGAACCGAAAATGAACCTGATTTCAACATCTGGGAAATACGCAGTTTTTAACGTCCAGAAAATATGCATTTTCAACATCCTGAAAAATATGCATTTTAAACATAGGGAAAATACTTTTTCACCTTTCATTCATAACCTAAATTTAACCTAACGTCAATGTCTGGAAAATACTTATTCTAGACGTCTTTTCAACTTCAATTTGCTTTCTGGGACTTTTCTAGTTTATTTTGGGGGGCCGCATTTTTTGCTTTCGCGTATGGCGGCAGAACGGCAGGGACCGGCCCAGCTGTGGGATATGATCAGCCAGCCATTATGAGCGGTTTTTCTGTTTTAGAGGTTTCCAATACGCATTTGACGCTTCAATTGTTTCTGGTTTTCTTTAAATCCATTAAACGTCGTAGCACAATTGTCATCGCAGAACCGTAATATAAGAATAGAAACATGTCTTTATTGTAATTGAACGTGTTGGTTTGTTTCTTAGAACCCATGTAATTATTGTTGTAACAAATGGCCGCCAGAATGTAATATAATAGGTCATGAAACAGGGTGTGGCTGATATGGCGTTCCCACGCATAACCATTTCATCTGTTTTAGTGGGACATTTTGCGATGTGAAGCAGGCACAGCCTATAGAGACCAAGCAGTTATGTATGCTAAATACAATATTATTTCTACAAGGGTTATATCATCATTATTTCCTTCGTATTTCTGTTTGGGAAATTGCCTACCGACTACAACTCAGGCCTAGGTATTCAACAGAGCCAAAATCTGATGAGAAATCAAACTGCTATAATTACACTCAATTACTTGCGGATCTTATCTGACTACAGATCTGACTGCAGACCAGGGACACATATTTCCTCTCCTGGTGTGTGTGTGTGTGTGTGTGAGAGAGAGAGAGAGATTGCTTGCTATTGGAGAGACTCTCAGCTAGCAGAACAGGGGAGCCCCGTGGACACCGTAATCCTGTGACGTTCATGTCCGCGCGCTCGAGTGCGTTTTCATCGGGATTAGCCGCACCTCGTGCCCCGCTACGGGAGCATGTGAGTAGCTTATGATCTCGAGTTGTGCGCCAGCCTCCCTCAACAGCCCCACAGCAGAACATAACCCTTTCACCGGCACATGACACTTTGTCTGGTACATACCCACTCATACAGTACATACCCAGTTCAAAATCATTCATTTTTTTTGGTGTGCGTAAAGATTCGGTCACTCTACAGGCTGTAATGTGGAGGAGGAGGAGGAGGAGGGGTGACTGTCCCTCAGACCCCTCTGATCAATTAGATGGCATTACTAACTTTTGTGTAACATAACTAATTACAGCATCAACATAGAAACAAATAGCCTAAATTGTTAACCAAATGATGCCTATTGTTCGTCTTTGAGTGGGGTTTTACCTATTCGTTCCCAAGAGTAAATGCTCAATCTCATTGTATTCTTCTCTTTAAAATAGTAATACTGTCACTGCAATCTTTCCTCTCGTTCTTTTGGGCACTGAGCAAATTTCAGGTCTACTAAACCCAAACTTGAACGTTGTAAAATTCTGTACTTCTTTTAACAGTGGCCAAGTAGGCTACTGTGGCTATTTGATCATAATGTTGGCCTATCAGAGTGGCCTAACATCAAAAACAGTGGAGAAAATGCATTCCATTCCATTTTAACATGTAAATAGCTGTTCTATCATTCAGCCTACAGTAGCAGCCAATGTGTGGTGTTGATATAGGCCTACATTCCATCAAACTTTTGAAAAAAACATGCAGTGCTTGACATTAACCTGTTTACCCACTTTTCCTTCAGACAAGGAAAATGAAACAGAAAATGTTGTTGTGTTGTTTGATGCAAGAACCCACTTTACAAAATAAAATGCATAATTATTCGCATACCATTATTACAGAGAATCAGACAAATTATGCTACCCTCTGCCTATTGGCTAAAGCTTTTTCAAGCCAGTCTCAAAATACAACTCTGATCCTTTAAGACAAAAAACTCTTTACCTGACTCCTTTTCAAAGATGTCTAGAAATATACACGTTTTGTGCTCTTGTAGAAAAATGATCTACAGTAAAACTGGGCTAATAACTCACTAAATGGGAAAGGATATGAACAAAATGTGCACATGTGGCTACATGCAGCTCTGGCTTTAATATCAAAATAATCACATCTACTCACCACCACTCATGCTGTAAACACAGTCCAGTTCACAGTAAATGGCGCAGAGCCTGCGGCTCTGATTGTTTATGCCGCACTGGTCTGTGTAGAGTACAGGCTGAGTAGTGTGTGTCAATGCAATAGAATCCTACACGATGCGTTCTGCCAACAACAAAATCTCTTTCATAACTTGTTTTGTTTCGGTATGCTGCATTGCAAGTGGCTAATATTGCCTTGATTCAATCCCAATTGCCACAGTAAAGGAAAACGTTGACAGTGTTAACAGGGAAAACTCTAGAACAGTGGTCACCAACCTTTTCTGAGTCAAGATCACTTCCTGAGTCAAAATGCAAGCTGAGATCATGACTTAAAAAATGTAAGCCTATGCAACATTAACCAATTAAAAAGAGTTCTGTATCAATGAGGTTTGTGCAGTAAGCTATAGGCCCAATACATTATCACCACATACTGGCTTTGCTTGAGTTGCCTTGTAAAAGCAACCTCGTGCTTCTCTCTGTGGGCTGATATTTCTTCTGAGTGGCAGTCCCAGGGGAGCTGCACGGCAGTCTCAGGGGAGCTGCACGGCAGTCCCAGGGGAGCTGCACGGCAGTCCCAGGGGAGCTGCACGGCAGTCCCAGGGGAGCTGCACGGCAGTCCCAGGGGAGCTGCACGGCAGTCCCAGGGGAGCTGCACGGCAGTCTCAGGGGAGCTGCACGGCAGTCCCAGGGGAGCTGCACGGCAGTCTCAGGGGAGCTGCACGGCAGTCTCAGGGGAGCTGCACGGCAGTCCCAGGGGAGCTGCACGGCAGTCCCAGGGGAGCTGCACGGCAGTCTCAGGGGAGCTGCACGGCAGTCTCAGGGGAGCTGCACGGCAGTCTCAGGGCTACTGCGCACACATGCTCAGTTTAGAGGGACCATTGTGTCACTGTGTCTGTAACATGGTCTACCCGAAGACCTATAAGGCGCCTTGACCATTGAGCACTAATTCATTTCCAAATAGTTTATTAATTATTTATTCTAACAGTAGCCTAGAATAGGCTACTCTGTTCCTGTTTTGAGCATTCCACTGGGACAGGTGTAAATCTTCTCCTGCGTCGTTTTCCCTCTATAGATGATGTCCTAAAACAGCAGACATTAGCATGAGGTTACAGTACAGGAGCTTGTCTGTTCCACGCTGTGAGATGGGCTATTATGTGAGAGTTCCTCACAAGTTGGAACCAATCCACTCTCTCACCCCAGATCACGCACACACATTCCAGGCCGGCTAGGCCTGGGGGAAGAGGGCTGTGGTCAGCTGGTCTGGAGACAGAATGAGGCTGGATTCAACAATATTATCCCAAGCATGTGACGGTATGGGGAGGGAAGCAGAGAGAGGAGAGAGAGGGTGTGGGCAAGTGGAAGTTATATTGTGAGTTAACATTACTCTTTCTTTTCCCCGGACACTGCGTTACTGACCTGGCTGGACCTGCTGTGTGACTATAGCCGGCTGTAGTCGCCTCTTCGCCGTGTGCTTTGATTGGTCTGGCTGTGTAGAGAGCTCTTGGGTGTGGTAGTTGGTCAGTCATGGTATTTCTGGTTGTGTTGGTTAGCCTGCTACAGATGCTGTTCCTGAGGTCGTGTGTGGGCCAGTTCCCCCGGCCTTGCGCCAACACAGAGGCGCTGCGGACCAAGCAGTGCTGCCCGGTGTGGGAGGGGGACGGGTCGGCCTGTGGGGCCATGTCGGGCCGAGGGTTCTGTCAGGACGTGACAGTATCTGAGGAGCCCCACGGGCCACAGTACCCACACACTGGGATAGACGACCGAGAACGGTGGCCGCTGGCCTTCTACAACCGCACATGCCAGTGTGCAGGTAACTATGGGGGTTTCGACTGTGGAGAGTGCAGGTTCGGCTACTTCGGCCCCGGGTGTGCCGAGCAGCGGGAGTCTGTGAGGAGGAACTTCCTCTCGCTGTCGGTGGCTGAACAGCAGCGGTTCATTGCCTACCTGAACTTGGCCAAGAACACCGTCACCGCTGACTACGTCATTGTCACAGGAACTCGCGCTGAGATGGGTACAAATGGGGAGAACCCAATGTTTTCCGACGTGAGTGTATACGACCTGTTTGTGTGGATGCACTACTACGTGTCCAGGGACACACTGCTGGGGGGACCAGGAAATGTTTGGCCGGACATAGACTTTGCGCACGAGTCGGCGGCGTTCCTGCCATGGCATCGAGTGTATCTGCTGCACTGGGAGCACGAGATCAGGAAGATGACTGGGGATTTTAACTTCACTATACCATACTGGGACTGGCGGGATGCCACAGACTGCACGGTCTGCACGGACACCATGATGGGTGGGCGGAGCCCGCTCAAACCCAACCTCATCAGCCCGGGCTCTGTGTTCTCTTCATGGAAGGTAAACAAACACAGGTGACACAGCAAGAGTGATGTGAACAGTAGTGTGTGTGTGTGTGTGTACACCATGTGACATCACTGAATCATGAGCCAAGAGTCTGGAGCTGTTATACACATTGATCACAGTGATGACTCCTCCTAATGAGGGTCAAAACCTGGGCCCGGGCCCACCAACAATACAATATGAGGTCACATTCTAAACCGCTCATCTAGAGAAGCGCCTGAGATAGCAAGTAATACCTCTCTACCAAAGCCTCCTTCCTATGGGATTTAAGACCCAGCCTTAGAGAGTTCTGCTTAATTCAAAGCAGAGGAATGACAGGGGAAACAAAGACTGGAGAGGGACTATTGTTCAGCAGTCTGTGTGTATAGTCTGTTAATAGTCTGTTTATAGCCTGTCTATAGTCTGTCTATAGTCTATCTATAGTCTATCTATAGTCTGTCTATAGTCTGTTTATAGTCTGTCTGTAGTCTATCTATAGTCTGTGTATAGTCTGTTTATCGTCTGTCCATAGTCTATCTATAGTCTATCTATAGTCTGTCTATAGTCTGTCTATAGTCTGTGTATAGTCTGTCTATAGTCTGTCTATAGTCTGTCTATAGTCTGTCTATAGTCTGTCTATAGTCTATCTATAGTCTGTGTATAGTCTGTTTATCGTCTGTCTATAGTCTATCTATAGTCTATCTATAGTCTGTCTATAGTCTGTCTATAGTCTGTGTATAGTCTGTCTATAGTCTGTCTATAGTCTGTCTATAGTCTGTCTATAGTCTGTCTAGAGTCTTATAGTCTGTCTATAGTCTGTCTATAGTCTATCTATAGTCTGTCTATAGTCTGTCTATAGTCTGTCTATAGTCTTATAGTCTGTCTATAGTCTGTCTATAGTCTATCTATAGTCTGTCTATAGTCTGTCTATAGTCTGTGTATAGTCTGTCTATAGTCTGTCTATAGTCTGTCTATAGTCTGTGTATAGTCTGTCTAGAGTCTTATAGTCTGTCTATAGTCTGTCTATAGTCTGTCTATAGTCTTATAGTCTGTCTATAGCCTCTTTATAGTCTGTCTATAGTCTGTCTATAGTCTGTTTATAGTCTGTGTATAGTCTGTGTATAGTCTGTCTATAGTCTGTCTATAGTCTGTCTATAGTCTTATAGTCTGTTTATAGTCTGTGTATAGTCTGTTTATAGTCTGTCTATAGTCTGTCTATAGTCTGTCTATAGTCTGTTTATAGTCTGTGTATAGTCTGTTTATAGTCTGTCTATAGTCTTATAGTCTGTCTATAGTCTGTCTATAGTCTGTCTATAGTCTGTCTATAGTCTGTCTATAGTCTGTGTATAGTATGTTTATAGTCTGTCTATAGTCTGTGTATAGTCTATCTATAGTCTGTCTATAGTCTGTGTATAGTCTGTCTATAGTCTGTCTATAGTCTGTGTATAGTCTGTCTAGAGTCTTATAGTCTGTCTATAGTCTGTCTATAGTCTGTCTATAGTCTGTCTATAGTCTGTCTATAGTCTGTGTATAGTCTGTCTATAGTCTGTGTATAGTCTGTCTATAGTCTGTCTATAGTCTGTGTATAGTCTGTCTATAGTCTTATAGTCTGTCTATAGCCTCTTTATAGTCTGTCTATAGTCTGTCTATAGTCTGTTTATAGTCTGTGTATAGTCTGTTTATAGTCTGTCTATAGTCTTATAGTCTGTCTATAGTCTGTCTATAGTCTGTGTATAGTATGTTTATAGTCTGTCTATAGTCTGTGTATAGTCTATCTATAGTCTGTCTATAGTCTGTTTATAGTCTGTCTATAGTCTGTCTATAGTCTGTGTATAGTCTATCTATAGTCTGTCTATAGTCTGTGTATAGTCTGTCTATAGTCTGTCTATACTCTGTGTATAGTCTGTCTAGAGTCTTATAGTCTGTCTATAGTCTGTCTATAGTCTGTCTATAGTCTTATAGTCTGTCTATAGCCTCTTTATAGTCTGTCTATAGTCTGTCTATAGTCTGTCTATAGTCTGTCTATAGTCTTATAGTCTGTTTATAGTCTGTCTATAGTCTGTCTATAGTCTGTCTATAGTCTTATAGTCTGTCTATAGTCTGTCTATAGTCTTATAGTCTGTCTATAGTCTGTCTATAGTCTTATAGTCTGTCTATAGTCTGTCTATAGTCTGTTTAAAGTCTGTCTATAGTCTGTCTATAGTATTTTTATAGTCTGTTTATAGTCTGTCTATAGTCTTATAGTCTGTTTATAGTCTGTCTATAGTCTTATAGTCTGTTTATAGTCTGTCTATAGTCTGTCTATAGTCTTATAGTCTGTTTATAGTCTGTCTATAGTCTGTCTATAGTCTATCTATAGTCTGTCTATAGTGTTATAGTCTGTTTATAGCCTGTCGATAGTCTGTCTATAGTCTGTGTATAGTCTGTCTATAGTCTGTCTATAGTCTGTGTATAGTCTGTCTATAGTCTGTCTAGTCTGTCTATAGTCTGTTTATAGTCTGTTTATAGTCTGTTTATAGTCAGTCTATAGTCTGTGTATAGTCTGTTTATAGTCTGTCTATAGTCTTATAGTCTGTCTATAGTCTGTCTATAGTCTGTCTATAGTATGTTTATAGTCTGTGTATAGTCTGTCTATAGTCTGTCTATAGTCTGTTTATAGTCTGTTTATAGTCTGTCTATAGTCTGTCTATAGTATTATAGTCTGTCTATAGTCTGTCTATAGTCTGTGTATAATCTGTGTATAGTCTGTTTATAGTCTGTTTATAGTCTGTTTATAGTCAGTCTATAGTCTTATAGTCTGTTTATAGTCTGTTTATAGTCTGTCTATAGTCTGTCTATAGTCTTATAGTCTGTTTATAGTCTGTCTATAGTCTGTCTATAGCCTGTCTATAGTCTGTCTATAGTCTGTGTATAGTCTGTCTATAGTCTGTCTATAGTCTGTTTATAGTCTGTTTATAGTCTGTTTATAGTCAGTCTATAGTCTGTGTATAGTCTGTCTATAGTCTTATAGTCTGTTTATAGTCTGTCTATAGTCTGTCTATAGCCTGTCTATAGTCTGTCTATAGTCTGTGTATAGTCTGTCTATAGTCTGTCTATAGTCTGTTTATAGTCTGTTTATAGTCTGTTTATAGTCAGTCTATAGTCTGTGTATAGTCTGTCTATAGTCTGTCTATAGTCTGTCTATAGTCTTATAGTCTGTTTATAGTCTGTCTATAGTCTGTCTATAGTCTTATAGACTGTTTATAGTCTGTCTATAGTCTGTCTATAGTCTTATAGTCTGTTTATAGTCTGTCTATAGTCTGTCTATAGTCTTATAGACTGTCTATAGTCTGTCTATAGTCTGTCTAGAGTCTTATAGTCTGTCTATAGTCTGTCTATAGTCTGTCTATAGTCTTATAGTCTGTCTATAGCCTGTTTATAGTCTGTCTATAGTCTGTCTATAGCCTGTTTATAGTCTGTGTATAGTCTGTGTATAGTCTGTCTATAGCCTGTCTATAGTCTGTCTATAGTCTTATAGTCTGTTTATAGTCTGTGTATAGTCTGTTTATAGTCTGTCTATAGTCTGTCTATAGTCTGTCTATAGTCTGTTTATAGTCTGTGTATAGTCTGTTTATAGTCTGTCTATAGTCTTATAGTCTGTTTATAGTCTGTCTATAGTCTGTCTATAGGCTGTCTATAGTCTGTCTATAGTCTGTGTATAGTATGTTTATAGTCTGTCTATAGTCTGTGTATAGTCTGTGTATAGTCTATCTATAGTCTGTCTATAGTCTGTTTATAGTCTGTCTATAGTCTGTCTATAGTCTGTGTATAGTCTATCTATAGTCTGTCTATAGTCTGTGTATAGTCTATCTATAGTCTGTCTATAGTCTTATAGTCTGTTTATAGTCTGTCTATAGTCTGTCTATAGTCTATCTATAGTCTTATAGTCTGTCTATAGTCTGTCTATAGTCTTATAGTCTGTCTATAGTCTGTCTATAGTCTGTCTATAGTCTTATAGTCTGTTTATAGTCTGTCTATAGTCTGTCTATAGTCTTATAGACTGTTTATAGTCTGTCTATAGTCTGTCTATAGTCTTATAGTCTGTTTATAGTCTGTCTATAGTCTGCCTATTGTCTTATGCTGGAACCACCATGTGTGGCATCAACAATCCTACCACGGTCAAAGTTGCTTAGATTACGCATCTTGCCCGTTCTAATGTTAGGTCCAACAGCAACTAAAGCTCTCTACTCTATATACTCTATATATTGAGTTGCAGGCAGTCACATGATTCGCTGTTTGAATGTAACCTTCCTTGATGGGCTAAATCAGGTCTGTAGAGCTGATGGCGTGACCTATGTCATTGTGTGGGATAATGTCAGGTTCCACCATGATCAAATGGTGCAAGCATGGTTTCAGGCCCAACCACAATTTACCACCCTGTACTTACCCCCATACTCTCCTTTCCTAAAACCCGATTGAGGAATTTTTCTCCACATGGAGGTGGAAGGTATATGATAGGCGCCCTCACGAACAAGCCACCCTTCTCCAGGCCATGGATGACGCATGCAATGACATCACAGCAGACCAGTGTCAGGCCTGGATTCGCCCGAAGATTCTTCCCAAGATGTTTGGCTAATGAAAACATCCATTGTGACGTGGATGAGAACCTGTGGCCAAATCCACAAGACAGGGTTGATGGGAATATAGAAGTACAGTAATCAATCCTTTATTCTGCTTTTTACAGTAAGCCAGGTGAGGAACACTGCAGTTGATGTTTTACTGTAGTTTTTTTCTTTTTTTGTAGCTAATTATTTTTGCTTTGATTCAAAGAAACCTATGTTGTGATTTTATTGTTGTCACGTCCTGACCAGTATAAGGGGTTATTGTTTATTGTAGTTTGGTCAGGACGTGGCAGGGGGTATTTGTTTTATGTGGTTCGGGATTTAATGGTATATGTATTTATGTAAGAGGGGTGTTTGATTTATGTGTCCCGGGGTTTTTGGGTAATGTTCTTGTTTTGTATTTCTATGGTTTTCTATGTTGTGTATTTCTTTGTGTTGGCCTGGTATGGCTCTCAATTAGGAACAGCTGTGCATCGTTGTTGCTGATTGAGAGTCATACTTAGGTAGCCTGTTTTTGTCACGTCCTGGCCAGTATATAAGGTTAATTGTTTTGTAGTTTGGTCAGGGCGTGGCAGAGGGTATTTGTTTTATGTGGTTCAGGGTGGTGTGTTTGTTCAAAGGGGGGTTTGATTTAGTATTTCCGGGGTTTTTGGTTGATGTTCTATGTTTATGTATTTCTATGTGTAGTCTGGTGAGTGTGTTTCTATGTTGTGCTGATTGGGGTTGGGACTCTCAGTTGAAGGCAGGTGTTGTCTATCTGCCTTTGATTGAGAGTCCCATATATTAGGGTGTGTTTGTTATTCGTGGGTGATTGTTCTGTGTTGAGCCTATGCTTGGCCAGACTGTTAGTTGTTGTTAGTTCGTTCATTTTTCTTGGTTTGTTATTTTGGTGTTCATTTTGTACTTATTAAATTCTCAAGATGAGCATACACGTACCTGCTGCGTATTGGTCCTCCTTTTCAGACGACGATTTCGCATTGTCGTCAGAAGACGAAGATAGCAACTGTGACAGAATCACCCAACACCAAAGGACCAAGCAGCAGAGGAAGGAGCAGACGGAGTTCGAGTTGGACTGGCGGGAGAAGTGGACTTGGGAGGAAATTCTGGACGGGGCCGGACCTTGGCATCAGGCTGGGGATTATCAGCGCCCGCAGTGGTAAATTGAGGCAGCCAAGGCAGAGAGGCGGTGGTACGAGGCCAGAGACGCGCTGAGGGAGAAGCACGAGAGGCACCCCCAATACATTTTTTTGGGGGGGGCACACGGGTAGTTTGGCTAGGCGAAGGAAGAGCCGGAAGCCAGCTACCCGTGGTTATATGGAGGAGCGTATGGGGTGGAGAGCGCTATGTTTCGCTGAGAAGCGCACTCTCACCCCCATACGCACGCACAGTCCGGTGCAAGTTATTCCAGCCCCTCGCAGGTGCCGTGCTAGAGCGGGCATCCAGCCTGGTAGGAGGATGCCTGCGCAGCGCATCTGGTCGCCGGTACGCCTCTGAGGACCAGGCTACCCAACTCCCGCTCTACGCACGGCTACCATCAGGCCCCTGCACAGCCCAGTCTGCCCTGTACGAGCACTCCGCTCGTACAGGGCTACTAGTTCCATCCAGCCAAGGCGGGTTGTGCAGGAGGTAAGATCTAGACCGGCTGTGCGCCTCCATAGCCCTGGGTTTCCAGCTCCTGTCTCTCGTGCGGACCCGGAAGTGCGTCCACCCAGTCCGACTCGTCCTGTTCCCGCTCCCCGCACTAAAATGCAAGTGC
>NC_042969.1:80557722-80602462 GCF_901001165.1 Salmo trutta
TGTAACGCTGCGAGTCATAAAGCAAGTTCAGGGAGTGAATAAATGTAATAAATAAATTAAACAAACACGTAACACAAACAGCACACCGACAAGAACAGAAACAGAAACAATGACTACTGGGGAAGGAACCAAAGGGAGTGACTTATAAAGGGCAGGTAATCAGGGAGGTGATGGAGTGACTTATAAAGGGCAGGTAATCAGGGAGGTGATGGAGTGACTTATAAAGGGCAGGTAATCAGGGAGGTGATGGAGTGACTTATAAAGGGCAGGTAATCAGGGAGGTGATGGAGTGACTTATAAAGGGCAGGTAATCAGGGAGGTGATGGAGTGACTTATAAAGGGCAGGTAATCAGGGAGGTGATGGAGTGACTTATAAAGGGCAGGTAATCAGGGAGGTGATGGAGTGACTTATAAAGGGCAGGTAATCAGGGAGGTGATGGAGTGACTTATAAAGGGCAGGTAATCAGGGAGGTGATGGAGTGACTTATAAAGGGCAGGTAATCAGGGAGGTGATGGAGTGACTTATAAAGGGCAGGTAATCAGGGAGGTGATGGAGTGACATATAAAGGGCAGGTAATCAGGGAGGTGATGGAGTGAAATATAAAGGGCAGGTAATCAGGGATTTTATTTTGATAAATACTTTGCTGCAATGACACATTCAGTTATCTACCTACCTCGTTCCTTTCTTTTAGCATGAGCACGTAGTAAGTACACCCTCATGCTTTCATGAGATGTGTCCTTTCAGATTCCACAATGATTCTTTAGTTGTGGATATTACATCACCACAAGTCATCTTGAGAGGGAGCACACGTGACATTGTCTTCACTATTATTCTACATTGTAGAAAATAATAAAACATTAAGAAAAAACTTTGAATGAGTAGGTGTGTCCAAACTTTTGACTGGTACTGTATTTATTTCTTCAACACATAATCAATGGTAAATGTGTGTGGTTTGGTAAAGTATACATTTGTTTTGTTGTTGGGTCTTAAATGTGACACATTAGAGACATCAGAAATATACAGAAATGGTGAAACCGCTGCATAAATACTCTCACTGAAAAGTACATATAATTTGAAACAATATAAATCATTTCAAAAGAAAACAACTACAAACAAACTAAAATACTGGCACCAGGAGCAGTTGAGTTTGCTTTCTCTCCATTAGAATACATAGAGGTTTTAAAGATGAAAGGATTCCACAGGAAGGAAGGAAGGAAGGAAGGAAGGAAGGGTAGTTAAAGTGAAAACAGACCACAGGCTGTTTTACAGCATCTCTCTGTAGTCCAGAGCCAACTAGTAACTCCTGTAGAGTCCCTTACAGAGTGGCAGTGGGTTGCCTCTAGGCACCGAGGTTCCAGTTGCCCACTGATAATGTCACTCAACACTAGTGAGAGTAATGCTTCTCTCTGATGGAAGAAGAACCAGTGAGTCACTTCCTGGTAGGTTCAAGTCAGCTGTCTCTCTGTGAGTCTGGGGTCAGGGGTCATGGCCTAGGGTCAGCGGTCACAGTAAGGGGGAGCTGGTCTCAGCTGAAGGACTCTTTTTTTAACTGAAACGTGGTTCCTGAGTAGCGTCTGAGTTACACAGTCTGTGAAGAGTCATGGATGTGCCTTTAGGCCCACAGCAGGACACCCCCACCCGCTTACTGAGGAAAGCACACACAGTACAGATACAACGTTGACACATGACCATTTTTTGTATTAATTATCCCAAAATGATCCAATCAGAAGATGTCTTTAAACACTCCAAACATTTTACTCACTGCTTATTGGTCTTCCCTATCTCCTCAAAGAGCAACTTCCACCTCGGTCGGCCAATCAGCAGCCGGGAACTCAGAGGGTAGTACCTCTCCTTAGAAATGTTCTGGACAGGAAACAAAACAGAAAAATTCTAATGAGCTTCATAGTGTGATTTCAGCTCCAGATAGAAGTTACCCTTTACCATATATCTAGGATCAGATTACCCTAGCCCCAAAATCTAGGATCAGATTACCCTAGCCCCAAAATCTAGGATCAGATTACCCTAGCCCCAAAATCTAGGATCAGATTACCCTAGCCCCAAAATCTAAAATCAGATTACCCTAGCCCCAAAATCTAAAATCAGATTACCCTAGCCCCAAAATCTAAGATCAGATTACCCTAGCCTGAGATCTAGGATCAGATTACCCTAGCCCCAAAATCTAGGATCAGATTACCCTAGCCCCAAAATCTAAAATCAGATTACCCTAGCCCCAAAATCTAAAATCAGATTACCCTAGTCCCAAAATCTAAAATCAGATTACCCTAGCCTGTGATTTAGGATCAGATTACCTTAGCCACAAAATCTACGATCAGATTACCCTAGCCCCAAAATCTAAAATCAGATTACCCTAGCCCCAAAATCTAGGATCAGATTACCCTAGCCCCAAAATCTAAAATCAGATTACCCTAGCCTGAGATTTAGGATCAGATTACCCTAGCCTGATATTTAGGATCAGATTACCCTAGCCCGAGATTTAGGATCAGATTACCCTAGCCCGATATTTAGGATCAGATTACCCTAGCCCGAGATTTAGGATCAGATTACCCTAGCCCAAGATTTAGGATCAGATTACCCTAGCCCCAAAATCTAAAATCAGATTACCCTAGCCCCAAAATCTAAAATCAGATTACCCTAGCCACAAAATCTAGGATCAGATTACCCTAGCCCAAGATTTAGGATCAGATTACCCTAGCCACAAAATCTAGGATCAGATTACCCTAGCCCAAGATTTAGGATCAGATTACCCTAGCCCCAAAATCTAAAATCAGATTACCCTAGCCCCAAAATCTAAAATCAGATTACCCTAGCCCCAAAATCTAAGATCAGATTACCCTAGCCTGAGATCTAGGATCAGATTACCCTAGCCCCAAAATCTAGGATCAGATTACCCTAGCCCCAAAATCTAAAATCAGATTACCCTAGCCCCAAAATCTAAAATCAGATTACCCTAGTCCCAAAATCTAAAATCAGATTACCCTAGCCTGTGATTTAGGATCAGATTACCCTAGCCACAAAATCTAAAATCAGATTACCCTAGCCCCAAAATCTAAAATCAGATTACCCTAGCCCCAAAATCTAGGATCAGATTACCCTAGCCCCAAAATCTAAAATCAGATTACCCTAGCCTGAGATTTAGGATCAGATTACCCTAGCCCGATATTTAGGATCAGATTACCCTAGCCCGAGATTTAGGATCAGATTACCCTAGCCCGATATTTAGGATCAGATTACCCTAGCCCGAGATTTAGGATCAGATTACCCTAGCCCAAGATTTAGGATCAGATTACCCTAGCCCCAAAATCTAAAATCAGATTACCCTAGCCCCAAAATCTAAAATCAGATTACCCTAGCCACAAAATCTAGGATCAGATTACCCTAGCCCAAGATTTAGGATCAGATTACCCTAGCCACAAAATCTAGGATCAGATTACCCTAGCCCAAGATTTAGGATCAGATTACCCTAGCCCGAGATTTAGGATCAGATTACCCTAGCCCGAGATTTAGGATCAGATTACCCTAGCCACAAAATCTAGGATCAGATTACCCTAGCCCCAAACAAAGGTGTTTTAGGTGGATAAAAACATATCTGACCCTGCATCAGCGGTTAGGGGAAACTTTTACCTACTCTATGAGTACAGGCCTGAGTCTTACAGGAACATTTTTATCCACTCTACAACATGAACTGGTTTGTAGGATATTAAATGGCAGGACAAGTCCACTTTATGTCTGCCTCTGAACCAGTGGTGTAAAGTACTTAAGTAAACATACTTTTAAGTATAACTTAAGTATTTTTTTGGGGTATCTGTACCCCACATATTGTACTTTTACTTCACTACATTCCTAAAGAAAGTAATGTACTTTTTACTCCATACATTTTCCCTGACACCCAAAAGTACTTGTTACATTTAGAATGCTCAGCAGGACAGGAAATAGTCGAATTCACACACTTATCAAGAGAACACCGCTGGTCATCCCTACTGCCTGATCCAGCAGACTCACTAAACACAAATGCTTTGTTTGTAAATGATGTCTGAGTGTTGGAGTGTGTCCCTAGCTATCTGTAAATGATGTCTGAGTGTTGGAGTGTGTCCCTAGCTATCTGTAAATGATGTCTGAGTATTGGAGTGTGTCCCTAGCTATCTGTAAATGATGTCTGAGTGTTGGAGTGTGTCCCTAGCTATCTGTAAATGATGTCTGAGTGTTGGAGTGTGTCCCTAGCTATCTGTAAATGATGTCTGAGTGTTGGAGTGTGTCCCTAGCTATCTGTAAATGATGTCTGAGTGTTGGAGTGTGTCCCTAGCTATCTGTAAATGATGTCTGAGTGTTGGAGTGTGTCCCTAGCTATCTGTAAATGATGTCTGAGTGTTGGAGTGTGTCCCTAGCTATCTGTAAATGATGTCTGAGTGTTGGAGTGTGTCCCTAGCTATCTGTAAATGATGTCTGAGTGTTGGAGTGTGTCCCTAGCTATCTGTAAATGATGTCTGAGTGTTGGAGTGTGTCCCTAGCTTTCTGTAAATGATGTCTGAGTGTTGGAGTGTGTCCCTGGCTATCTGTAAATGATGTCTGAGTGTTGGAGTGTGTCCCTAGCTATCCGTAAAAAAATAATGCTGTCTGGTTTGCTTAGTGTTTACTTCTACTTTTGATACTTAAGTATATTTTAGCAATTAAATTTACTTTTGATACTTAAGTATATTTAAAACCAAATACTTTTAGACTTTAACTATATTCTCCTACGTTAATTTCACATTTTCCACAAACGTCAAAGTGTTTCCTTTCAAATGGTATCAAGAATATGCATATCCTTGCTTCAGGTCCTGAGCTACAGGCAGTGAGATCTGGGTATGTCATTTTAGGGGAAAGTTTTTAAAAAAGGGTCCGATCCTTAAGAGGTTAACTCAAGTAGTATTTTACTGGGTGACTTTCACTTTTACTTGAGTCATTTTCTATTAAGGTATCTTTACTTTACTACAGTACAATTGGGTACTTTTCCCACCACCACTCTGAACTGTTGTCACGCCCTGACCTGAGAGAGCCAGTTTTTCTCTGTTTGGTTAGGCCAGGGTGTGATATGGGGTGGCATTCTATGTCATTGTATTTCTTTGTTTTAGCTGAGTATGGTTTCCAATCAGAGGCAGCTGTCTATCGTTGTCTCTGATTGGGAATCATACTTAGGCAGCCCTTTTTCCCTTTGTTCAGTGTGGGATCTTGTTTTTGTACAGCTAAGTAAAGCCTGCAGAACGTGACGGTCGGTTTCCTTTGTTTGTTGTTTTGTTTAGTGTTCTGAGTTAAAATAAATATTAATCATGAGCACTTACCACGCTGCACCTTGGTCTCCTCTCTACAACGATCGTCACAACTGTGAATCATGAACAAGATCAAATAAAAGATGTATGATTCCCTTTCCACACTGTGTCTGCTAGCTGGAGGCAGAGGAAAATTAAAAGCACTGCAGTAATAAAACACCCTCTGAAAGACTCTGTAAAAGCACTGCAGTAATACAACACCTCCTGAAAGACTCTGTGAAAGCAATGCAGTAATACAACACCTCCTGAAAGACTCTGTGAAAGCAATGCAGTAATAAAACACCTTCTGAAAGACTCTGTGAAAGCAATGCAGTAATACAACACCTCCTGAAAGACTCTGTGAAAGCAATGCAGTAATACAACACCTTCTGAAAGACTCTGTGAAAGCACTGCTTTGTGTAGAAGGAAGGTTTCATGGCCAGAGGGGCTGAATAAAGAAGGTAGTGTGCACTGCACAGTGCACACACACACACACACACACACACACACACACACACACACACACACACACACACACACACACACACACACACACACACACACACACACACACACACACACACACACACACACACACACACACACACACACACACACATAATACACACACAAATTATGCATACACACACACACACTAAAAGGCGCTGCATGGTGAATCTGACGTCTGCATTGGCCGTGCAGCATTTACGGTGATACGGCCTCTGCAGAAGTCAGGGCATTCATACTTCTTGCGCTTTGGGGAGCAGAAAGTTGTCAAGGATGTGAGTTTGTGTTTATACAGGACCTCCCGCCCTCACCTACCATCAGCCAATCATGAGTTTGTGTTTATACAGGACCTCCCGCCCTCACCTACCATCAGCCAATCATGAGTTTGTGTTTATAGAGGACCTCCCGCCCTCACCTACCATCAGCCAATCATGAGTTTGTGTTTATACAGGACCTCCCGCCCTCACCTACCGTCAGCCAATCATGAGTTTGTGTTCATACAGGACCTCCCGCCCTCACCTACCGTCAGCCAATCATGAGTTTGTGTTTATACAGGACCTCCCGCCCTTACCTACCGTCAGCCAATCATGAGTTTGTGTTTATACAGGACCTCCCGCCCTCACCTACCATCAGCCAATCATGAGTTTGTGTTTATAGAGGACCTCCCGCCCTCACCTACCATCAGCCAATCATGATTTTGTGTTTATACAGGACCTCCCGCCCTCACCTACCGTCAGCCAATCATGAGTTTGTGTTTATACAAGACCTCCCGCCCTCACCTACCGTCAGCCAATCATGAGTTTGTGTTCATACAGGACTTCCCGCCCTCACCTACCGTCAGCCAATCATGATTTTGTGTTTATACAGGACCTCCTGCCCTCACCTACCCTCAAACAATCATGTCAATGAGGAGCTATATGGAGACCTCAGCATTGTTACAAAATTCAAGAGGCATACGGCGATGCAGTACAGAGCTTGATTTGACCTCCGCATGCCTCCGGAGGGTCCACAGTTGCATCACACCCTCCACACGAAGCCTCGGACCACATTTTCAGATCAAGTATAAATTGGCTTTAACACCCACAACACAACCCCAGTGGTGTGTATTCATGGATGCCAAAGGAAGCCAAATAATGTATCTTTCGTCTCTCTGTGTTTCACAATTTTCCTTCAATTCACAAGAGGCTGCATGTATCTCACCGGAGAAAGCGTCCAAGCCAGCGAAACAGCGCCCCTCTGTCTCTGTATGTGTATCCCATCTATCTGATGCTGTCTGGTCAAAAAGAGTATGACATTGTTGCCGCCTGTAGCATTGAATGCAAGGGAAGCCAGCGAGCATTTAGCCTACCTTGATAAAACTTTTAAATAAAATAATAGCCAATCAGTGTTGAGCTGAACTGAGTGAGCTCACCTGTGAATGGTCCTGGCGTACCAAAAAAAAAGTGTAAAAGGAAGTCAGCTTGGATTTGGCTTCACACCAATCACATCACATCAAAAGCCAGACGTCATTTACAGAAGAAACTTGAATTGTGTTGTTGTTCTCCGGTGGCTAGGTAGCTAGCTAAAATTATCCCTTTCCTAAATTAGCCATGGATTGTGCCCCTTGTCTGAGAGGATGGATGTTCAATGTGCTTTTTCTACTTGTACGCACTCACACCATGGACAGCTACATCATACTTAGCTTATGTTGATTGGACTAAATAGTTTTTTGTATCTTTTAGTTGTCACTGTAAACTTAACATAGGTGATTTGATGATGTTGAAATGTTAAAGTTGAAGTGATGCTGGAATAGTGGAGGCAGCTCCTGTTTTCTTTGTGACTTGTGGTGACTCTCTGTGGTTCTAAATCAATAGTTGTTTAGTAGTCCGAAAATGTCGGAACCATTAACTAGTCTGTTACATTCAATATGCTTTGTGGACTTCACCGGACAGACGTTGGTCTCCGGTTTTGTGATGAAACAAAGGTGTGGTTAAATTTCCCCAGTGATTTTACCCACACACCCCTACTGCACAGCTCTGACTTCTAAGATGGGAAGTGTCAGTTCACTTGCTCTCTCTCCTTTCAAAATGTATCTCTTTGTACAATCCTTTCAGCTCTGCCAGAGAAAATGGAAAGAAAGAGTGAAAGGAACATATTGGGAAAGATTGGAAAGATAGTGTTCTCTAGCAGTTCTGTAGAACGAGTGACAGAATACATTCCACCTCCATACACACTGAATGTAGCAGTGAACTATGGTTCACTGCTGAAACAAAAAACGTGATTATTTTTCCTAGTGAAGGTTTCCATCCTTCACTATCTCTATCCATCTCTTAGCTCTTTATCTTTCTCTCTTCACCAATCTGTGGTGTACCCTGCCCTCTACTGGCTGGCTGGAGTGACAACCAACGGTGTTTTTTAGTGTCCCACCTGAAATCCATCTGTCTGGCTGACGAAGAGCTGCAGGTTCAGATAATCAGGTCTGTTTTCCTGCCAGAGAGAGAGAGAGAGAGAGAGAGAGAGAGAGAGAGAGAGAGACAGAGAGAGAGAGAGAGAGAGAGAGAGAGAGAGACAGAGAGAGAGAGACAGAGAGAGAGAGAGAGAGAGAGCGAGAGAGAGAGAGAGAGAGAGAGAGAGAGAGAGAGAGAGAGAGAGAGATGTCTCAGCCTCCAGTAGTTTATGTGTCGGGGGGCTAGGGTCAGTCTGTCACATCTGGAGCATTTCTCTTGTCTTTTCCGGTGTCCTGTGTGAATTTAAATATGCTCTCTCTAATTCTCTCTTTCTCTTTCTTTCTTTCTTTCTCTCTCTCGGAGGACCTGAGCCCTAGGACCATGCCTCAGGACTACCTGGCTTGATGACTCCTTGCTGTCCCCAGTACACCTGGCCGGGCTGCTGCTCCAGTTCCAACTGTTCTGCCTGCAGCTATGGAAGCCTGACCTGTTCACCGGACGGGCAGGATATAACCCCACCCACTTTGCCAAAGCACAGCCCCCACACCACTAGAGGGATGTCTCCAAACACCAACTTACCGTCCTAAGACAAGGCCGAGTATAGCCCACAAAGATCTCCGCCACGGCACAAAAGGTTTCCAGGTAGCCGGAAAGTAGAGCATTGCAGTAGTCCAGCCTAGAAGTAACAAAAGCAGACCTGCTGGAACCCTGACCTGTTCACCGGACGTGCTACCTGTCCCAGACCTGCTGGAACCCTGACCTATTCACCGGACGTGCTACCTGTCCCAGACCTGCTGGAACCCTGACCTATTCACCGGACGTGCTACCTGTCCCAGACCTGCTGTCCCAGACCTGCTGTCCCAGACCTGCTGGAACCCTGACCTGTTCACCGGACGTGCTACCTGTCCCAGACCTGCTGGAACCCTGACCTATTCACCGGACATGCTACCTGTCCCAGACCTGCTGGAACCCTGACCTGTTCACCGGACGTGCTACCTGTCCCAGACCTGCTGTCCCAGACCTGCTGGAACCCTGACCTATTCACCGGTGGTGCTACCTGTCCCAGATCTGCTGTCCCAGACCTGCTGGAACCCTGACCTATTCACCGGACGTGTTACCTGTCCCAGACCTGCTGGAACCCTGACCTATTCACCGGACGTGCTACCTGTCCCAGACCTGCTGTCCCAGATCTGCTGGAACCCTGACCTATTCACCGGACGTGCCACCTGTCCCAGACCTGCTGTTTTCAACTCTCTAGAGACAGCAGGAGCGGTAGAGATACTCTCAAAGATTGGCTATGAAAAAGCCAACTGACACTTACTCTTGTGTTGCTGACTTGTTGCACCCTCGACAACTACTATGATTATTATTATTTGACAATGCTGGTCATTTATGAACATTTGAACATCTAGGCCATGTGCTGTTATAATCTCCACCCGGCACAGCCAGAAGAGGACTGGCCACCCCTCATAGCCTGGTTCCTCTCTAGGTTTCTTCCTAGGTTTTGGCCTTTCTTGGGAGTTTTTCCTAGCCACAGTGCTGCTTCTTCTGTACAGCACTTTGAGATATCAGCTGATGTAAGAAGGGCTATATAAATACATTTGATTTGAGATAGATGAGTTTATATGAACATGCCTGATAGGCAGATACAGTGGGGTCTGAAATTATTAACACCCTTGATAAACATGAGCAATAATGACTGTATTAAATAAATAATTTAAATACTGATCTATATTGTATGCAACATTTTATTATTTTATACTAATACAATTGCTCAGAGAAAGAGATTTAGTTTAGCAAGTAATACTTATATTTCTCAAAAAGGCAGGGGTCAAAAGTATTGACACACCTAAAGATTCTAATAAATAAAGTAGTCAAAAGTTTAGTATTTGGTCCCATATTCCTAGCACGCAATGTCTACATCAAGCTTGTGATTCTACAAACTTGTTCGATGAATTTACAGTTCCTTTGGTTCAGATTATTTTGTGCCCAATAGAAATTAATGGTAAATAATGACTTTGGAGTCACTTTTATTGTACATGAACTTTGACCCTCTGTAACTTCTCACTCATCATTATTAAGGATTCATTCAGGAGGATCCATAATCATGGTAACATCCACATTAATGTAGAAGTGTTTAGAAACATTCTATTCTTATTTATAATAAAAGTGACTCCAAAATGACACAATACATTATTTACCATTCATTTCTATTGGGCACAACATTATCTGAAACACGACCAAAATGAACTGCAAATGCATCCAACAAATTGTAGAGTCACAAGCTTGATGTAGCCATTGCGTGCTGGGAAATATGGGCCTAACTACTTTACTTTTTGTTTTGGTATCACATTTAAAATAGTATTCAAGAAAAAGGACAATGCAGTAGACATTAAATTCACAAAATGTAAAAATACAAAACTATTTTATAATCATCTTTAGGGAGGTCAATTTTTATGCCTACCTTTTTGGAGAAAAAATATATACTTTCTCTGAGCAATTGTATTAGCATAAAATATTATAATTTCCTTTTTTTTTGCATCCAACATAGCTCAGTAACACTTTATTGACCCTAGCTCTAACCCTAACCTTAATCCTTATACTAACCAATACTCTGGATAAGAGTAAGGCTGACGTTTTACGTATTCCAATTGTGTTTTTTGTTTTTTTCTTTGCGTTGTTTGTAACTTATTTTTTGCATAATGTTGCTGCTACCGTCTCTTATGATCCGAAAATAACTTCTGGGCATCAGAACTGCGATTACTCACCACGGACTGGCAGAATCACTGGCAGAAACATGCATGAGAGCACCAGCTGTTCCGGAAGACTGTGTGATCACTCTCTCCGCAGCCGATGTGAGTAAGACCTTTAAACAGGTCAACATTCACAAGGCCGCAGGGCCAGACCGATTACCAGGACGTGTACTGTGAGCTTGCGCTGACCAACTGGTAAGTGTCTGCACTGACATTTTCAACCTCTCCCTGACCGAGTCTGTAATGCCAACATGTTTCAAGCAGACCACCATAGTCCCTGTGCCAAAGAACACTAAGGTAACCTGCCTAAATGACTACTGACCCGTAGCACACGTCTGTAGTCATGAAGTGCTTTGAAAGGCTGGTCATGGCTCACATCAACACCATTATCCCAGAAACCCTAGACCCACTCCAATTTGTATACCGCCCTAACAGATCCACAGATGATGCAATCTCTATTGCACTCCACACTGCCCTTTCCCACCTGGACAAAAGGAACACCTATGTAAGAATGCTGTTCATTGACTACAGCTCAGCGTTCAATACCATAATGCCCTCAAAGCTCATCACTAAGCTAAGGACCCTGGGACTAAACACCTCCATCTGCAACTGGATCCTGGACTTCCTGACGGGCCGCCCCCAGGTGGTAAGGGTAGGTAACAACACATCCACCACGCTGATCCTCAACACAGTTGCCCCTCAGGGGTGAGTGCTCAGTCCCCTCCTGAAACAAATTTGTGTTGATTTGGCACTGAAGCATCAATACATTACACATCCCCCAACACTGTCAACCAAGAGTCAAGACTAAACCAATTCACCTTGGTGGTGTGCAGACTGGTTTTATATTATTCTTAACAATTTCGAACGAACCAGAAAAAAATGCAACAATAGGCCTGTGAAACTATATATACACAGTTTTATGAATGATTTAAAATGGCGCCGGAAGAAATGGCAGCAGTTTTACGGCTCCCAACCAATTGTGCTATTATGTGTTTTTTTGCGTTATTTGTAACTTATTTTGTACATAATGTTTCTGCCACCATATCTTACGGCAAAAAAGAGCTTCTGGATATCAGGACAGCGATCACTCACCTCGGATTAGACAAAGATTTTTTTCTACAACAAGGAGGACTCACAAGACATTCTCCAAACACCACACAGGGCCAACATCCCCATTATTTGCAAGAAGAAGCGACGCAGGTACAGAGGACAAAGAGCCGGATGCCTGGTCAGGACCCGGAGGAGGTGACTGGGAAAGCTGCCATTACCGTCAATACTACTCTCCAACGTGCAATCATTGGACAATAAATTAGACGAGGTACGATCACGAATATCCTACCAACGGGACATCAAAAACTGTAATATCCTATGTTTCATGGAATCGTGGCTGAATGATGACATGGATATTCAGCTAGCGGGATATACGCTGCACCGGCAAGATAGAACAGCACACTCCGTTAAGATGAGGGGGGGCGGTCTGTGCATATTTGTAAACAACAGCTGGTGCACGAAATCTAAGGAAGTCTCTAGATTTTGCTCGCCTGAAGTAGAGTATATTGTGATAAATTGCAGGCCACTACTTGCCTAGCGAGTTTACAGCTATACTTTTTGTGGCTGTTTATTTACCACCACAGACAGATGCTGGCACTAAGACTGCACTCAGTCAGCTGTATAAGGAAATAAGCAAACAGGAAACCACTCACCCAGAGGCGGCGCTCCTAGTGGCCGGAGACTTTAATGCAGGGAAACTTAGATCAGTTCTACCAAATTTCCATCAACATGTTAAATGTGCAACCAGAGGGAAAAAAATTCTAGATCACCTGTACTCCACACACAGAGACGCGTACAAAGCTCTCCCTCCATTTGGAAAATCCGACCACAACGCTATCCTCCTGATTCCTGCTTACAAACAAAAACTAAAACAGGAAGCACCAGTGACTCGGTCTATAAAAAAGTGGTCAGATGAAGCAGATGCTAAACTACAGGACTGTTTTGCTATCACAGACTGGAACATGTTCCGGGATTCTTCCGATGGCATTGAGGAGTACACCACATCAGTCACTGGCTCCATCAATAAGTGCATTGAGGATGTCGTCCCCACAGTGACCGTACGTATGTATATACCCAAACCAGAAGCCATGGATTACAGGCAACATTCGCACTGAGCTAAAGGGTAGAACTGCCGCTTTCAAGGTGCAGGACTCGGAAGCTCTAACCCGGAAGCTTATAAGAAATCCTGCTATGCCCTGTGATGAACCATCAAACAGGTAAAGCGTCAATACAGGGCTATTGAATCATACTACACCGGCTCCAACGCTCGTCTTACGTGGCAGGGCTTGCAAACTATTACAGACTACAAAGGGAAGCACAGCCGCGAGCTGCCCAGTGACACGAGCCTACCAGACAAAAAAAATAAAAATCACTTCTATGCTCGCTTCGAGGCAAGCAACACTGAGGCATGCATGAGAGCATCAGAGAGAGAGAGCTGTTCTGGACGACAAGGCTGCAGGGCCAGACGGATTACCAGGACGTGTGCTCCGGGCATGTGCTGACAAACTGGCAGGTGTCTTCACTGACATTTTCAACATGTCCCTGATTAAGTCTGTAATACCAACATGTTTCAAGCAGACCACCATAGTCCCTGTGCCCAAAAACACAAAGGCAACCTGCCTAAATGACTACAGACCCATAGAACTCACGTCCGTAGCCAGGAAGTGCTTTGAAAGGCTGGTCATGGCTCACATCAACACCATTATCCCAGAAACCCTCGACCCAATCCAATTTGCATACCGCCTAAACAGATCCACAGATGATGCAATCTCTATTGCGCTCCACACTGCCCTTTCCCACCTGGACAAAAGGAACACTTATGTGAGAATGCTATTCATTGACTACAGCTCAGCATTCAACACCATAGTACCCTCAAAGCTCATCACTAAGCTAAGGATCCTGGGACTAAACACCTCCCTCTGCAACTGGATCCTAGACTTCCTGAAGGGCCGCACCCAGGTGGTGAGGGTAGGTAACAACACATCCGCCGCGCTGATCCTCAACACTGGAGCTCCCCAGAGGTGTGTGCTCAGTCCCCTCCTGTACTCCCTGTTCACCCACGACTGCATGGCCAGGCACGACTCCAACACGATCATTTAGTTTGCAGACGACACAACAATGGTAGGCCTGATCACCGACAACGATGAGACACCCTATAGGGAGGAGGTCAGAGACCTGGCCGGGTGGTGCCAGAATAACAACCTATCCCTCAACGTAACCAAGTCTAAGGAGATTATTGTGGACTACAGGAAAAGGAGGACCGAGCACGCCCCCATTCTCATCGACGGGGCTGTAGTGGAGCAGGTTGAGAGCTTCAAGTTCCTTGGTGTTGTCATGACTGTCCTGATCAGGTCAGGGTACAGGAGACCACCACCCTACAGATTATCTCCCAAACCCCCAACAGAGGAGGAGAGATCTAGGGGTCTGAAGATGTGGGGGTTTTATGACACCTCACGCCCATAATAAAACTTAGGCCACAGAGAAATTCCTTTGTCCTAACAATGGAGAACTGGCCTCAGAACATTAAACATGCAATAAAGGGACTTTGGAACAATGGTTTCCGTCAGCCACAATGGTGGTCATGACGAGAGGTGGAATATTAAAATGTATGTAACTTTTGTATTGTTTTTAAAGGTTAAGAGATGACGTTATTATGAAAACATTGTACCTTTAAGAGTTTTCCCAGTATATGCCTGATGTTTATACATTGTACGTTGTGTAGAAAATATCCAAATCAAACAGAATGTTTTGGTAAAGATGAAATGTGAAGTTAGTGTCTAAAAATGGATTTTTAGTTGAGCCAAAGGCTTGCCCCTTTACTTGGTCCGCCCAGAGAATTGCCCTAAAGGCGGTTACACCCACTTCTGACCCGAGGGTATAAGACAGGAGAGTGAAGAATTAACATAGGAGACTAATTGACCCCAAGCTGCAGCGAAGGTCTAACAAAGTCGACGAACCCCAAAACGAAACACAAGGTTGAAGACAAAGAAATCTTTTTCTACACGAGCTACGGACGAGTAGCTGTGTCTAAGCGGGTGAATTCAAGCCGAACCACCCAGCCTCCACTCTCCATTGAATCGTGGTATCTACCCCGTTCGGGCCGAAGCTGTGAGCTCTGAGCTACAGAGCTGTCTGTCCTCAGAAGACCCCTTTCAGATCAAGGGTGAGAGATCAGACCACTTAGCCAAGAAGGACACTGACATCGTGAGGACAACCAAAGAGTTGCGCCGGAGAAGTGCGTCATTGAGAAGCCTAAACGACCCACGCGGAGCTTCCCACCTGAGACCTCCAACACGTAATTACATCATTATATTCTGACCCATAAGAGCGGCAGTTCGGGGTGAGGCTAGTTTTAAATAAGCATAGCTGACAAATGAACCCAAATGTATATTTCTCTCGTGTACTTCCTTTATTTCTCTCTCTTTAAAATCCCCATTTTGGGTAACACGCGCCATAGTGTGTTGGCCCGTTATACTAAGTCCTAATCAATAGCTAGACTGTGTTTTGTGTATGTGTATTTTTATCATCATTTTAGCTTGCTAGTAAATAAATAATCAACTAAGATTGGTGTGGTAAATTCAGTGGTAAAGCCCGGGTCCGTGCAGATTCCCGGATTATGCGACATTCAGATTATGAGACTGTAGAGGAAATTGATTAATTTAGCGACTGTTGTAAAATCGATATTCTGATATCCTTTGAGTTAATTTGGGAAATAGAAACTCAATCAAAACAATGTTCCCATGGTGCCCCAGGTTAATGAGTTAATAATTGCTTGATTCATTGCTTAATTCATTTAATCACGCAATTATAAACCGTTAATCATTCGATGAGCAACAGTCGTCACATTAACTAATACAACGTCACGACATATGGCGCCCCCTGTGAGGAATCTAAGATAGGACTAGGCCGCACTGTTGTGTTATTCCATATCAATTGTGTAGCAATATATTTATCCAATTTGTAAGTCGCTCTGGATAAGAGCGTCTGCTAAATGACTTAAATGTAATGTAAATATATACATTCCATTAATAGCTATAGGCAGGACTAGTGCGGGAGAGAAGTGTGTGTGTCGTTCCATTTCACCCAGATACTGGTCGGGAGAGAACGACCCCTGTTGTATATCTGACCAAAGCCAGTGTGAAGAGGGGTCTACTGAATGCTAACAGCTAGGGCATATGTACCAGCCGATGCAGGCATTCTGAGAAATAATACTAGTTGGGCCTAACGTAGTGTTATTTCTGTCGATCGCTTTCAGGAGTGATCTGACTCGGTCATAAGTAATTCCTAGAGCAGAGGACATATGAGCCAGCCATTAGGGAAATTAGAGTAGATATATTCGTTTGACCGAAGCGAAGTTATTATCTCTCTACCTCTCGCGTTGGGTAACGGGGAGAGGTTAAGGGTTGAACGTGAGACGTCACCAAGTAAACCTGTTCCCTTGTTGGAGGGAACATCCCTTGTGCGGCGAGGGGGAAACCCCGCGCGAGGAAAGCTAAGCATTGCGCCAGATGCTAAGCTAACAAAGGGGAGCAGCCATTTTTGTTTTCCTCTTTGTTCATAGTGAATTCCCGCGTTAGACGGGAATCCTGTGTGATCTCAGCTTGGGCTATCCGTAACCTCTGGCGAAGAAACGCCAGTCATTTTTCGTGAAATAAGTCAGGTTACGCTGTACGATATCCAACCAGTCTCAACTGGTTGGATATCATTGTCTCGTTCAATTTAATATACATTAAATTGCTACACTACCTGGTTATGGTTGGTACACTATGGTTGGTTATGGGAATAATACACACACGAATGTGCCATAACCAATGAGACATGGTTAAACTGTTCCACGTTAACTTAGATATAGCAACTATTTCAGGTTAATTAAAGCTAATTCCTTTAGCCTATACGGGGTTGACTAATCATTCAAATTGATTAATAGATTAAAGCTGTTTTACCAGCTTAATGGTGTTTAGGTAGACTTTTTAACAGTATTGTAAAATTCTATTTTCACTGGTACCCTGTCGATTTTAGCTTGTGTTAACAGTGACCTCCGGTGGTGAAGAATCACCAGTAATTATGTTTAAATAATTCAGGTTATGCTGTACGATATCTAACCAGTCTCAACTGATTGGATATCATTGTCTCGTTCAATTTAATATACATTAAATTGCTACACTACCGTCCAGGTTGGTTATTGGAATAATACGCAAACTAATGTGTTCTAACCAATGAGACATAGTTAAACTTTTCAATGTTAACTTAGATATAGCAATTACTTCAGGTTAATTAAAGCTAATTCCTTTAGCCTATACGGGGTTGACTAATCATTCAAATTGATTAATAGATTAAAGCCATTTACCAGCTTAATGGTGTTTAGGTAGACTTTTTAACAGTATTGTAAAATTCTATTTTCACTGGTACCCTGTCGATTTTAGCTTGTGTTAACAGTGACCTCCGGTGGTGAAGAATCACCAGTAATTATTTTTAAATAATTCAGGTTATGCTGTACGATATCTAACCAGTCTCAACTGATTGGATATCATTGTCTCGTTCAATTTAATATACATTAAATTGCTACACTACCGTCCAGGTTGGTTATTGGAATAATACGCAAACTAATGTGTACTAACCAATGAGACATAGTTAAACTTTTCAACGTTAACTTAGAGATAGCAACTCTTTCAGGTGAATTAAAATTAAAATTCCCAAATAGCCGATACAGGTTAGATTTATCATTAAAATCGATTTAATCAATTAAACCTGTTTTGGCAAGTTCAGTAATAACCAACTCACATTACTGACCCAGTCTTGATGATTCATTGACGTTTACAAACTGAGTTAAATCGTGTTTGCAGCCTCCAACTAAAAAACCCCAAACATTACGTAAATTGAAATAACTGACAATCATAATAATGAGCAATCCATCAGATGGGTTTCCACCCATTTCCCCTCTAATCAGTGGACCTTCACCCACGGAAAGATTGATCGCGGACCTCAGCAACGATGCAAATCCTAACTATGCCGAGGGGCTGAAAATGTTAGATTTCAATGCCATAAGCGAGAAAAATGCAGACATTGCGACAGACGCTCTTCAAAATAGACCATCAGGCGGAGGCCTTGTGAAGGTTCTCTCCAGTTTAGCCCTCAACTATGCCCACCAGCAGAGATGGACAGTGCACCAGTACCTCAGTGCCCAGCAGAGGCACGAGCAGGAAGCTGGGGAGTTCAAGGTACAGGTGGAGAGAACCAGGGAGCTGGCATCGAAAGCCGAAAAAGATAAGCTACTGCTAGCTGAGGAACTGTGTGTGAGAACAGATAAATTGGAAGATCTGTCTAACACTTATAACAAAGAGCGCGAACAATCTCTTGACCAAGTCCGTATTCTAAAAGAACAACTCGGTTTAGCCAAAACTAAATACGATGAAGTCCACGCGAAACTAGATGAATCGGACGAGCTAGTTAGAAAACGGGGCGAGCAAATTGATGCCCTACAAACGGTTGTGAATGAAACCACTCAAAGCAATAATGCTCTATTCCAAAAGCTGCAGACCAAAGACGATCAGCTAATGAACACAATGACCAAGTTGGAGGACAAAACAGCAGAACTCATTGAAGTCGCTGATTTAATGAAGGATGAGAAAGACCAGGTGAGAAAGTTGGAAAATGTGACCTCTAAACAAAAGGAGGACATCGCATCACTGGATCTCTCACTCCACACTCGCGACCTCTCTCTGCAAACCATGACAGATAAGTATGAGGCCGAGCGAAAAAAGGGCGACACCTACGTGTCGAAAATAAACACCCTCAACTCCCAGGTGGACTCTGCGATGCAGCATAACACCACCCTTAGGTATCATCTGGAGGAACTCCAGAACAGTCACGCGCTATCGCGGGACAACCAAACCAAGCAACCTAGCTCACATCCGGAGCTAAGAGAACGAGGGAATGTAGATGACAGGAGATTTCAGCCTCTTTCTCTTGGCCATTCGGCCCACAGTGAATTGGGGCCTCCTTGCCAACACAACCACAGCTTGACTTTTCCTCTTGGCCTCTCGGCCCACAATTCTCCACGGGAGAGTGCAGATGCTCCCCGCGCACTTGGCGGGGATCGCCTTGACAAAATCGTCAAAAACTTCCGCCTCTTCGACCCCGTTCCGGGAAAGCCAAACGACACTGAGACATTCTTAGCAGACATAGAGGACGCCTTGGATGGCTACCCAAACGCTACGAATGCAGACAGGCTCTATCTTTTGAAGCGAACGTCCAACAGACACGTGACAAGGTTCATCCGTCTACAAGAGCAACACGTGCAAAACGACTATGCTAAACTTGCCACGGTTTTGAAAATAGAATTCAGTGGTTCTGCGACTCGCAAACACGATAGTTCGTTGGCTAACAATATCAGACAAGCTCGAAATGAACACCCACAAGCCTACTATCACCGGCTTCGTTCAGCTTACTTTGGCATGCTCACTGAAACAGGAATGGAAGACCTATTACCGTTCAAACAACTTTTTCTGTCAAACATGTCTCCCAACTTCATTAACTACTTGGGCCCTATTGCCCACGTCGGGTTGCCAATCTCGACGCTCCGAGAGCTGGCAAGCACCGCTTTTGAAGCATCAAAAGCAAGCCGGGCTAAGAGCCCGGACACCTCGACTTTTGAGCTTAGGCGGGAACCATCACTCGAATTAGAAGGGGCTGCATCAGGGACATATGCTGTAAAAGAGGACGATCAAAGGGGGTGGCTACCAAGTAACCACCACCCCGACAACCACCACCGTAACAATAGCTACGATGAACGTCCCCAATCTAACAGGTCCCGTAGAGATCAACCTAGCCGACATGCCCCTCCGCCTAACTCTCACAAAGGGTCAGGACACAAGGGTAACAAGCGTAACAAGGGCAACAAATTGTTCAACAATGATTTAAACGCTAACCGAAATGATATAGAAGCTCTGATAAAAGATGTACTGCATCGTAAGAAATTTGAGAAAGAGGACAAGGATAAATCCTCATGACTAGGCGTAAAATCGTTGGAAACCGAGTCCGCCGAAATTCATGCAATTCAAGAGGACGCAAACATTTCCATTACCCCCGCCCCCACTCAAATCCCTGTCCAGGTACCGCCCGTTCTAGACACAAGCCCGCAGGTTTTGTCTACAGACTTGGACACGGAGGTGGAGATGCACGAGATAAGCAGCTTTGCAACAGATGATTCCTCTACCATTCCGATAGAGGACCCACTGGGTCACGTAGGTGACTTATCTGTCTTGGAAATCGACGCAGATTACAAACCGCTCCGTTCTCCCAACCCACTCCATTTTGTTGGGGATATGACGAGAAAAACCAACTCGAACAGGCCATACCTTAGAACAGTCCTGGAGGACTGTGTGACCTGTCACGCTCTGATAGATTCGGGTTCAACAATTTCCCTTATATCCGAAACCTTGCTGGATGAACTAAAAAGGGCAGTGGACCCAACAAAACGTTGGTTGAAAACGGAACATTGCGATACGAATCTTCGAGGTTTCACTCAAGCTACCTCGCCCCTAACCAAACGTCTCCTACTTAAACTCAACTTCGAAAGCGTGTCACTGATACACCCCGTGTATGTGACTAGCATCGAAATCGAACGAATGCTGATTGGGAGTGATTTAATTGACCGTTTGGTACCACTAATGGATTGGAAAACCAATCAAATCTGGTCACAAATACCTATGCCAACTCCGTTGACTTCGCCGCATTCTTCCAAGGCTACCTGCCATACATTGTGCAACGACGTGGGTCAGACGTCAGCATCTGACACAAACCCTGTGAATTTGGCCATGAGCCCGCCATTTGTGGCAAAGGACAATGTGAGTTCGAGTCGGAACTTAACCGAACATGTGGTTTTCTTGTGCGGCTTGGGTGATTCACCAGCCGACACTTACCGCCCTCCTCTGATAGGGGGCGTGTGCCTAAACGGCACTATGGCTGAGGATACCAGGCTGGCCACCTGGTCAGAAAAATCCGCAATCAGTTTGGAAATGTTCAACGAAATTTCGAAAACGGCGAACTGCCATCCCCTTGTGCCGAAAACGTTTAGATTTCCACTGGGAACGACTCCCCAGACAACACTCACCGCAATAGGGGTGTGTGCGCTATCGATCCGCATTGGAACCAAGGAATTATCCCACTACCTACTGGTTGTCGCGGACCTCCCACATACAGTCTATGTGGGAGCGGACATTTTGGTAAGATTGGGTGTTAAACTTGATACCATACACCAAGTTCTTTGGTCTTTGGCGCAGCCAAACCAACATGCCTTGTCTTTCGACCCGGTGCGAATGGCTTCCGGGCAGACTATTCCTGAAGCTTGCAAGACGATAACTGAGTCCGCCATGTTGATACCGGCAAGAACCACAGAGGTTTCTGTAAGACTGTACCTGGCGCCCGGATACCGGATGGAAGGCATCACTGCGTTCTTCCAACCCTCTCCAAAACTATTAGACTTGGGGCTAACTATCAATGGTAAACCACTGTTGGAACTAACCGCTAGATCCACTTACCTCCTGGTACAAAATCTGACTCAAGCGGATATTTCCATTCCTCTGCACACTCAGCTAGGAACATTGATCGATTACGCCTTCCATGATTTTGAACTAGTTGTTCCTGTGATTGGGCCTCTTCCGTCCTCCTTAGACCTAGATGGCGAGGGAGGTACGCTGTTTACTTGTCAGTCAAAAGCAATAGCACTAACTCCTGTATTGCCACTGGACGACACATCGGCATTCCGGCTGGATGTCGATCCTGACAGCAACCTGTTAATATACTCCATCGTCACGGAGGATGATATTGCGTCTCCTCCTGCATGCGAAGTACACTCTTGTGAGGAAACAACCGATGACTCTTCCAAAGGTGACATGCCGTCACCACCCGATGAAGACCTGTACAATGTCGCCGAACGATATCCTGGTTTCCATGCACAGGTAATACAACTACTGTCGGAGGCTGATGCTCTTGTCAATGACACTGAACGCCATCAGTTGAGAGAATTGTTTAACAAACACTATGAGATCTGGTCGACAGACTCGCTGGATTGCGGGGTTACGGGTATCCATGTGGTGCGTATTCCTACGCCACCCGGAGCAACTCCTACGTTCGTTAGACAATACAAAATCCCGCTCGCAGCATACGCAGCAGTACAAGAGATTATCAATTCCTTATTAGCTAAACGGATAATCAGGGAATGTAACAGTACGTACAACGCTCCCGTGTGGCCCGTTCTGAAACCAACGGGTAAATGGCGTCTTACCATTGACTATAGACAACTCAACAAACTGGTTCCGTTGTCTCGTTGGCCAATGACACAGCTCGACCAAGAGTTGCCAAAGGTGGCAAACGCCAAGTACTTCTCCACCGTCGACGTGGCAAATGGTTTCTGGACCATGACAGTCGACCCGCGTGACCAACACAAGTTGGCTTTCTCTTTCTCGAACAAGCTCTTCACGTTCAATCGTTGCCCATTCGGGTATGCGAACTCCCCCTCAGAGTTCAACATATTCCTGCACAAGGCGATGCCAGACGCAGCCTCTAGGGGGACGATAATTTACGTGGACGACGTTCTCATGAGAAGTGAGACTTGGTCACATCACCTCAATGAAATGGACCACGTTCTCACCCAACTCGGGACTGCAGGGGCTAAGTTGGCCATCATGAAAGGACAATGGTGCAGGACCAAGGTAAACTACGTTGGGCTTCTGGTGGGTGCCGAGGGCATCCTGCCACAGTCTAACCGAATCCAAGCAGTCCGCAACATCAAAACACCTACAAACCTTCACGAGGTGCGCAGCTTCTTGGGAGTATGTAATTACTCCCGTCAATTCATCGAAAACTACGCCGACTTGTCAAAACCGTTGACTCACCTTCTTCCGAAAGACACCCCATTCGTTTGGGATGTCACTCACAACGAAGCGGTGGCTTCCTTGAAAAACCTGCTTTGCGAGGCACCCTGCCTGGTATACCCCAACAAAGACAAGACATTCTTTTTGGAAGTCGGTTTCTCAGAGCACTGCCTTAGCGCTGGGTTGTACCAAAAATACGACCAAGACAAACGTGTGGTTGCTTACGCGAGCAAAACACTCAACCCCGCCGAACACAAATACTCAGACTGCGAAAAAGCGCTGCTGTCGACAGTCTGGGCGATCAAACACTTCACCAGTTATGTCGGCGGACAAAAGGTGATCATAGAAACATGTCACCAGTCTGTGACTTTTCTGAAAAGCCAACGAATCCGTGAGGGTGCTGTACACAACAGCAGGATAGCGGCTTGGCTCATGACGCTGCAGAGCCATGATGTAGTAATCAACTACGCAAAAGCAAAGAACCTGCCTTTGGGCAGTGCTTTGGCGGTGTGTCAACACTGTGGTGACGATGAAACCGACTCCGGACCTCCCCCGCGTGACATCGCTCCGCCATTGCCTTCGAACCATCACTATTTCGAAGAGAACGTGTGTCTCGACATGCCGATGGCATTTGTAGATGGCTGTTCTTACCGCCATCTAGACCACTTGCAAGCTGGGGTGGGATTGGTATGGCACAACGACATTCCGTGCACACCACTTCAATTTCAGCTTGGCAACAAGACCAGCCAGTTTGCAGAAGTGGCTGGCGTGCTGATCACCCTGCAAACAGCGGTGAAACACGAATTGGCAGAACTGGCAATCTGCACCGACTCAAACTACGCGAGACTCACCTTCTTATGCCACTTGCTGTTTTGGAAACAAAAGCACATGACTACTTCAAGTGGTAAAGAGGTGAAAAACAAAGAGCTCATTCTAGCTTGTGATGACCTCATCACCAAACACGACATACAGGTGTATTGGAAGAAAGTCAAGGGACACTCCAAATCACCTGGTCGTGACAAACTTGGCAACGACCATGCTGACAGCATGGCAAAATCTGGTGCAATTCACGGCACCCCTTGGGTGTTTGCTGCTCGAGACGAAAAACCCACTGAGGAAGCTATGGTGTCTGCGGTAACGCGTAGCCATGTAGCACCACGGAAAACGTCGTCGCACAAACATAATGTGTTGCTAACGCATTCATTCATGAATGGCGACCTGGTAGCAATGCAACACCAAGATGAGTCCCTCGCCACGTTGATGGCATTCCTGTCGGATCCTGTCAACCACCCAGTGTCCGAAATGGCTTTGGCAGGTTCACACGACTTGCGTTCGCTGTACGCAACTAAACAGCACCTCACACTTGTAGATGACCTATTGGTGTATGTTTCAGAAACCGACACCGCTCGAAGGTGGGTGGTTCCTAAAACACAGAGGGGGATAATGATAGCTCATGCCCACGACGAGCCATGTGGAGGCCATAGGGGGGTCAAGGCTACATGTGAAACATTGCGACAGGTGGCCCACTGGCCTCACATGGAACAAGACGTGGCACGATACGTGAGGGGGTGTCTAGTTTGCTGCCAGTTTCAACCCACCAAGCCACTTCACAGAGCACCCCTGCAACGCAAGGGTGTGTCTTACCCCTGGAGCTCGATCCAGATCGACTGGGTCGGCCCAGTTGCCAGGTCTGCCAGAGGCAACAAGTACCTCCTCACAGTGACTTGCGCATTCACAAAGTGGGTGGAGTGCCTGTCGGCGACCAATGACACAGCGGAAACCACTGCCGTTCTTTTGCTAAACCACGTTTTCAGTCGTTTCGGCCTGCCAGGAGAAACCGTGGACAGCGACAGAGGAACCCACTTTTCGGCAGCTGTAATGACCGAACTGTGGAAGCTCCTGGGAGTCAAAGCTAAACTCCACATCGCGTACCACCCTAGGAGCTCGGGGGGGGGGGGGGGGTAGAAAGGAGCAACCAATCAATTGTCAGAATTTTGAGGAAATATGTGGCAGCCAACCACAAAGATTGGGACCTCAAACTCCCATTGGTACTGATGGCAATCAGAGCCACACGCAACAGGTCTACGGGAATGACACCCTTTGAGATGATGACGGGCCGGCAAATGACCCTTCCACTGCATCTCCTGTACCAACCGGGAGATGTCGCCGCAGCCACCGCCTACACGGCTCATCAATACGTGACCGACTTGCGGAACCATCTCCAGACTACCTTTGCGTACGCTCAAGGACAATTGGAAAGAAGTGCAGAAGGTGACAAGACCTATTACGACAAAAAAGCCTCACACCAGGTGTTCGAGGTCGGAGATAAGGTGTGGTACTACATATACACCAAACCCGCGGGCGTCGCAACAAAGTTCCTGCCCCACTGGACGGGGCCACACGAGATTGTGGTGAAGCTATCACCTGTAGCTTACCAGATCAAAATCAGCAAAGGTCGACAAAACGCCACATTAAAGTGGGCCCACTGGAACCAAATCAAGTTGTACACTCCCCCCATGGGAATAGAAGGGGTGCTAGCCAGCACCGAATAGATAAAAACCCTAGCAAAAAAACAGAGGTACTAAGAAAATTCTTAAGTACCCTCAGCTGATCCCTTCCAGGAGACCAGTACGTTGCACCTAATATCTTTTATTCTCTTCCCAGCTACCAGATATACATCTGTTGTCACTAGTGATATCGTCCTGCGCTGTACTGATTAAAAATAAGAAAAACAGAAAATTAGTTGTCAAAACAATTTTTGTTTACGAATACAAATAACTGAAATAATCCAACAATCTCTGATTATGCGTTTCTGTAGGATGGAGTTCCTTTGGATGATCCTGACACTCTGCGCCCTGGTCAAAACCAACCCAGCAGACGTAATCACGAACGGACCCCCTACGGGAATCGTTCTCCGCGACGATCCAGGACTCCTCATAACTAACTGCAGAGTACACACGCAGAGGGTATATGTCCGCCTAGATGCAGAGAATGTGTACCGCCAACACATTCCACCTGCGGCGCATTTGAGTTGGGCCGGGGCTGACTGGACCAGCCAGGCAATTAAGCACGCCCAGCTAGACACTGCCCATATGTTGGCCCAACTCCAAAAGTTCACAGTAACCCAGTCAGAACTAGCTGAGCCCAGGCAAGAAAAACGATTCGTCGGGGCGCTACTATCGATAGGGGCAGCCGTAGGGTCACTATTTGCCCTAGGTACCACTGCCGTCAACGCAGTCAGTCTAGCCACAGTCAAGAGGAATGTTAGGGAGATTACTGAAGAGATGCCACTTATCCAGCAGCAGATGAAGGCACAGGCCCTTAGGTTGCAACATGTGGGAAAGTCTCTCCAGGACACTATTCTGGTGGTCAACATACACGCTACTCTCCTGAACAAAACTATCCTGTCTGTAGGAAAGCTAGCAGAGGTCATGAACCATGACTATGCCCATGTCCAATTGGTTCGATTGTTACTGGAGGATTTTCTCCGTGAAGTTAGCTCTTCTATGGACCACTTGGCCATGAATAGAATCCCCTCATATCTAGTGCCCCTCTCAATGGTGCACGACATATTGACCTCAGCTACTTCAACCACACTAAGGCCGTTACAATCACATTTGGCCTATAGTCTGGGGTCGGCCATCCCAATACACGTTGATGTTGATCGTAATGAAGTGGGTTTTCTACTGACGCTGCCGGTTGTTGAACTGGAGAATATCTATAGATTGAAAACGGTTCTCAATGTAGGATTTTGGTGCGACAGTACCCACGTAAAGATTGCCACGCCCCCAGTTGTAGCTTACCAGGAAAACAACCCAGATTTCTATCTCACCCCTAACCTGCTAATGTGTACTCTAACCAAAGATGTCCACTACCTTTGTCCTAGCAAACCATTTGTCAGGGATAACACTGAGCGTCTTTGTGGTATTAAAGCTATCACCAGCGAAGAACGCTGTAGAGCCAAACTAACAGCCAGGGATGGGGCCACCACCACACAAGTGGAGGTGGTAGGGAACCGATGGTTGGTCAACACACCGTTCGCGTCCGCCACTATGACTTACGAACGCCATGACTCCATCACCCAATTGAACCTCCCCAACCAGACTGTTTTTGTTACGGTACCAGAGGAGGAGATTATTCACGTAGACGACCTCGCTCTATACCACCTTCCCGACGACCGGATAGACACAGAGATTGAAATGCCGGACGCTTTTGCTAAACGTTCCCTTGAGTTACCACAAGCTATTCAATACCAAATCCAGTACGAGGGACCCATGACTGTTGATCTTAGCGTACTGGATGAGGCACTGTTAGTCGACCCGACTGACTACAGACCAAAAGATTGGTCTGTCGCCCGCTCTTGGACTGTGCCGGACAGTATCCTGACTGTTACCATGATCCTTGGTCTCATTTCCCTTGGCGTGTGCACCTACTACGTACACAGGCGCACACGTGCAATGGAAGACCTAATGAGGTCTTATACTAGGATCACCCGTGGGACGGAAGCGATCCCGATTTTTGGAAAGTTGGCAATGGATCCGGAAACCCTCTTACAGGGCCCAGTCCCAGCCTCCTCTCCCGAACTCGCTAGGTCAGCCCAGTAATGTCCCTAATGTAAGCTTTGGCCTCCAGGGGCCAAGTTTTCCAAGTGCCTTAACTACCCACCTGCAAGTAGGATCGCCCTAGACATGACATTAGAGACAATGCCATGATAGAGCTATTTAACCAAGACCTTGGACATATATAGAACATAGTCCATATTAGATGATTAAGGTGTGGTAGACATATTTTGTATACTTTTATGTTTTTATTCCAATTTTTCGTTTCATTACCTTTGACACTTAGGAAGCCTTAGAGCCAAGACGCTGCTCGTTTGGGGAGGAAATGTAATGATGTATTGCCTGAGTGTAGTGCGTCATTAACGTCTGCCAAGTTACTGCGTAGGTCCACTAACCGGGATAACCGGACGACGGGCCGGAACACAGAGCCACTGCCAGACCTCCTAGGTCCATTCTGGTGGTGATCCACAGCTTGCGGAAAGCCTAACAGGGGGAACCACCAAAGGGGGGGGGGGCTGCTCTGATGATCCACAGACCAGGACATCCGATGGTCATTCTTATGGTGGGTTGCAACATGCAGAATCATTCCAAGTTGAACCTACCAGAGGGGGACTGTCATGACTGTCCTGATCAGGTCAGGGTACAGGAGACCACCACCCTACAGATTATCTCCCAAACCCCCAACAGAGGAGGAGAGATCTAGGGGTCTGAAGATGTGGGGGTTTTATGACACCTCACGCCCATAATAAAACTTAGGCCACAGAGAAATTCCTTTGTCCTAACAATGGAGAACTGGCCTCAGAACATTAAACATGCAATAAAGGGACTTTGGAACAATGGTTTCCGTCAGCCACAATGGTGGTCATGACGAGAGGTGGAATATTAAAATGTATGTAACTTTTGTATTGTTTTTAAAGGTTAAGAGATGACGTTATTATGAAAACATTGTACCTTTAAGAGTTTTCCCAGTATATGCCTGATGTTTATACATTGTACGTTGTGTAGAAAATATCCAAATCAAACAGAATGTTTTGGTAAAGATGAAATGTGAAGTTAGTGTCTAAAATTGGATTTTTAGTAGAGCCAAAGCCTTGCCCCTTTACTTGGTCCGCCCAGAGAATTGCCCTAAAGGCGGTTACACCCACTTCTGACCCGAGGGTATAAGACAGGAGAGTGAAGAATTAACATAGGAGACTAATTGACCCCAAGCTGCAGCGAAGGTCTAACAAAGTCGACGAACCCCAAAACGAAACACAAGGTTGAAGACAAAGAAATCTTTTTCTACACGAGCTACGGACGAGTAGCTGTGTCTAAGCGGGTGAATTCAAGCCGAACCACCCAGCCTCCACTCTCCATTGAATCGTGGTATCTACCCCGTTCGGGCCGAAGCTGTGAGCTCTGAGCTACAGAGCTGTCTGTCCTCAGAAGACCCCTTTCAGATCAAGGGTGAGAGATCAGACCACTTAGCCAAGAAGGACACTGACATCGTGAGGACAACCAGAGAGTTGCGCCGGAGAAGTGCGTCATTGAGAATTCTAAACGACCCACGGCGAGCTTCCCACCTGAGACCTCCAACACGTAATTACATCATTATATTCTGACCCGTAAGAGCGGCAGTTCGGGGCAAGGCTAGTTAAATAAGCATGGTTGACAAATGAACCCAAATGTATATTTCTCTCGTGTACTTCCTTTATTTCTCTCTCTTTAAAATCCCCATTTTGGGTAACACGCGCCATAGTGTGTTGGCCCGTTATACTAAGTCCTAATCAATAGCTAGACTGTGTTTTGTGTATGTGCATTTTTATCATCATTTTAGCTTGCTAGTAAATAAATAATCAACTAAGATTGGTGTGGTAAATTCAGTGGTAAAGCCCGGGTCCGTGCAGATTCCCGGATTATGCGACGTTCAGATTATGAGACTGTAGAGGAAATTGATTAATTTAGCGACTGTTGTAAAATCGATATTCTGATATCCTTTGAGTTAATTTGGGAAATAGAAACTCAATCAAAACAATGTTCCCATGGTGCCCCAGGTTAATGAGTTAATAATTGCTTGATTCATTGCTTAATTCATTTAATCACGCAATTATAAACCGTTAATCATTCGATGAGCAACAGTCGTCAACTGTTGCTCATTAACTAATACAACGTCACGACAGTGTCCACATCAACAACAAACTAGAATGGTCCAAACACACCAAGACAGTCGTGAAGAGGGCACGACAAAGCTTAATCCCCATCAGGAAACTAAAAATATTTGGCATGGGTCCTGAGATCCTCAAAAGGTTCTACAGCTGCAACATCGAGAGCATCCTGACCGGTTGCATCACTGCCTGGTACGGCAACTGCTCGGCCTCCGACCGCAAGGCACTACAGAGGGTAGTGCGTACGGCCCAGTACATCACTGGGGCTAAGCTGCCTGCCATCCAGGACCTCTATACCAGGCAGTGTCAGAGGAAGACCCAAAAAATTGTCAAGACTCCAGCCACCCTAGTCATAGACTGCTCTCTCTGCTACCTCACGGCAAGCGGTACCGGAGCGCCAAGTCTAGGTCCAAGAGGCTTTTAAACAGCTTCTACCCCCAAGCCATTAGACCCCTGAACATCTAATCATATGTCTACCCAGACTATTTGCATTCCCCCACCCGCTTTACACCACTGCTACTCTCTGTTGTTATCATCTATGCATAGCCACTTTAATAACTCTACCTACATTTACATATTACCTCAACTAACCGGTGCCCCCACACATTGACTCTGTACCGGTACCCACTGTATATAGTCTCACTATTGTTATTTTACTGCTGCTTTTTGATTACTTGTTACTTTTATTTCTTATTCTTATCCATATTTTTTTTTAACTGAATTGTTGGTTAGGGGCTCGTAAGTAAGCATTTCACTGTAAGGTTTACACCTGTTGTATTCAGCGCATGTGACTAATGAAATGTAATTTGATTTGAACCCTAAACTTAACCCTAACCTTAATCCTTATAAACTCAGCAAAAAAATAAACGTCCTGTCACTGTCAACTGCGTTTATCTTCAGCAAAATTAACATGTGTAAATATTTGTATGAACATAACCAGATTCAACAACTGAGACATAAACATTTCTGGGTGGAATGGCATGAGGACTGCAGATGTGGCCAGGGCAATAAATTGCCATGTCTGTACTGGGAGACGCCGAAGACAGCGCTACAGGGAGACAGGACGGAAAGCTGATCGTCCTCGCAGTGGCAGACCACGTGTAACAACATCTGCACAGGATCGGTACATCCGAACATCACACCTGCAGGACAGGTACAGGATGGCAACAACAACTGCCCGAGTTACACCAGGAATGCACAATCCCTCCATCAGTGCTCAGACTGTCCGCAATAGGCTGAGAGAGGCTGGACTGAGGGCTTGTAGGCCTGTTGTAAGGCAGGTCCTCACCAGACATCACTGGCAACAACGTCGCCTATGGGCACAAACCCACCGTCGCTGGACCAGACAGGACTGGCAAAAGGTGCTCTTCATGACGAGTCGCGGTTTTGTCTCACCAGGGGTGATGGTCAGATTCGCGTTTATTGTCGAAGGAATGAATGTACACCGAGCGGGATCGATTTGGAGGTGGAGGGTCCGTCATGGTCTGGGGCGGTGTGTCACAGCATCATCGGACTGAGCTTGTTGTCATTGCAGGCAATCTCAACGCTGTGCGTTACAGGGAAGACATCCTCCTCCCTCATGTGGTACCCTTCCTGCAGGCTCATCCTGACATGACCCTCCAGCATGACAATGCCACCAGCCATACATGTCGGATGAGATAGCAAAATCTCAGGTTGCCCAGGCTGGCGGAGATACAATCTTCAGCAAAATCATTCGCAAGGAGATTCCTGAAAAAATATTATTTGAAGATGTGTGTGATTTCCTGCAAGACAGTAATGTCAGTGTTCTGCTATGGCCAGCGAAGAGCCCGGACCTCAATCCTATTGAGCACGTCTGGGACCTGATGTATTGGAGGGTGAGGGCTAGGGCCATTCTCCCCAGAAATGTTCGGGAACTTGCAGGTGCCTTGCTGGAAGAGTGGGGTAACATCTCACAGCAAGAACTGGCAAATCTAGTGCAGTACATGTGGAGATGTGTAACAGTGTAGGTTCCGTCCCTCTCTTCGCCCCAACCCGGGCTCGAACCAGGGACCCTTGCACACATCAACAACTGACACCCCACGAAGCATCGTTACCCATCGCGCCACAAAAGCCGCGGCCCTTGCAACGCAAGGGGAAACCCTACTTCAAGTCTCAGAGCGAGTGACGTCACTGATTGAAATGCTATTAGCGCGCACCACCGCTAACTAACTAGCCATTTCACATTGGTTACAGATGCACTGCAGTACATAATGCAGCTGGTGGCCACACCAGATACTGACTGTTACTTTTGATTTCGACCCCCCCTTTGTTCAGGGACACATTATTCCATTTCTGTTAGTCACATGTTTGTGGAACTTGTTCACTTTATGTCTCAGTTGTTGAATCTTGTTATTTTCATACAAATATAAAATAAACGCAGTTGACAGTGAGAGGATGTCTCTTTTATTGCTGAGTTTATATCCTGGACACACTTTTAAAAAACATAAAAAATTATATTGAGTGTTCTCATTATCCAATTAAACTATTGTCTTTCACTGATGAAAGACTTACAGATTTTAAAAGTCAGCCACAGCAGAGTTGCTGAAGTGAAGCGTCTTCACAGCTGAAAACCGATTGAATGTAATTTGCCTTAACAAGGGACACGCCAGTCATTACCGACATTTGCAGTTTCCCTTTCAATTCGATCCTCTCCACCATACAGGAACAGGCGAAACGAGAGGATTTAATTTGCCCTAAATCTGTATGTGAAAGAGTGTCGAGTTACGAGAGGCTAATTTAATCCAATAGAAGTTTCGTAATGTATAGGCTGTTACAAATGTACTGATATAATTGGTTTCACGTTGCATTCCGGTAACTTTGAGAAAAATGAGTAAGTTGTGCATCATTGGCTACAATGGTTCCACCTGACCTAATTTGCCTTCAATCATTGAGGACATGTATTTCCGTTGTTAGAGGGGGTCACTCGGTTTTCTTGTCAATATAATAAATCATCTTTGTCTCTAAAAGCTTCAGCGAGTCACGTGAGAAGCTGCAGCGGGTCATATGACCGAAGGGAAAGTTCATTCTCACTGTACAAAAGCGCAGAGGACAAAGTACAAACACGTCTCGCAGTTGCATCGAAGTTCGGGGAAATATAGCCTACCTTTTTGTAGTTGTGCTTTTACGTAGAGTGAAGTTCCTCGCTAGTTATTATCCTAGACTCAACTCTCTGCGTCGTGTAAAAACGAGCGCGGTGTGACGTGATGAAGGTGAGAGGTGTGTTGCTGTGTGTGTTTCTGCTCTGGGTGGAGGGCTCCCAGGCTGATACCCCGGCCAACTGCACATATGAAGACCTGTTGGGCTCCTGGGTGTTCCAGGTATCGAAGGGGGGGCAAGACAAAGGCATCAACTGCTCTCTGATGGGTAAGAGCTGGAAATACGGAACAAACTCACGCTTTAAGCAATCAAGTAGACTATGTAACAAACTTTTAATTGGTTCGAGTGTAAACTTGACCCGGTAGTCTACTATTGCCTCTGTTTGTAGACTATTGTTACAAAAAGCACAATCAATTATACAATGTTTGATAACTTTCACCACTGCCTAATGTTCGTGTCTACCCCGTCTTACTTTGCAATACAGAAGAAGCCCGAAGTTGAATTGAGAAGTAATTACCAAAATGTCTCTCTGTTTGTTTTAAAAAAGACACTATTGATAAGTCGATAACGGTGCACCTGGAGAAGCTGTCTGTGGCGGTGGACGACCTGGGGAACACGGGATTCTTCACCCTCATCTACAATCAGGGCTTTGAGGTTGTCCTCAACGACTACAAGTGGTTTGGCTTCTTCAAGGCAGGTTTATGCTCTCACTTGTGTTTCATTCAGGGTTACACGTTAGTCTATACAGTAACATACTACGATCTCTGTCAAGAGGTCTGGAACATTGTTGGCAGTTATGGAATTACACATTTTTATCTCCAGCCTGTAGGCTACAGAAAAGGCCACATACTTGTTCTACCATATCCTTTATCTGCTACAGGATTTGATGGGATGTTGAAGTGCTGCACAGATTCTCTATAGCAGCTCCCTGGAGAGGCATGCTGGGAATGGACAAGCAAAATGTTTTGTGCCTTTGACAAAGTGGCCACTGCTTATCAAAGGGTGGCATCAGTTCTCACCTAAAAAGCCCATACGCCACTGGTTGAGGGGACTTGTCATTGTTTTGGGGGCAGAATTGTGAGGTTTTATGTGTTAGAGGTGCATCTTGGTCAGTTTAGCTCATTAAATGCCATCAATCTCCCACTGTAGGAGGCTGCCTGATGAGCAGGCCGGCCGCGACGGAAGTCCTACCTTGTAGCCTTGACCATTACGTTTCAGACACATGGCTGGTCACCTTTCCTGTAATTTCAGGGTTGGTGGTTCAGTCACTAATCTGGCTTTTACATCTGTTGCTACACTGATGTATTCAGGCTTGTGTTTCAGTTACTTTCACTGTTGTGTTGCTACTTTTTCATTCAGGGTTGTATTTCGTTTTGCTTTTTCACGTGACTTCCTTGTGACTTTATCAGGGGAAATGTTGAGGTGTCCCTCCTACGTGGTAGAGCTGATGTCTGCATGTCACTTGTACTTCCTTATTGAAACCGTCTGGACTTGTTTCAGCACAGTGACACACCACATGCTTCACTGGAAAAGCCCATTGTTACTTACTCATTGCTGTTCATAAAGCCACACTGTCTGCTCTCTCTTCTCTCTCAGCTGTTATCAGGGTAACTGCCACATCCACTTGAATAAAACATCACTGACTTGATCTTCTGCTTTTTAATCTCCAACTCAGACCATAAAGATTCAATATGTGTTTGTCCTCTTTCTACACAACACACAGGGACGCCTCGTACACAGACTGATTTTTCTCCTCTGTTCCAGTACTCTGAGCAGGGCTCTAAGGTGACCAGCTACTGTGACCAGACTCTGCCAGGCTGGGTCCATGATTCTCTGGGGAACAACTGGGCCTGCTTCACTGCCAAGAGGGTTGTCCCAATACCTCCTCGCTCCCTACACACACACCGCTATCATCCCAATAACATGTGAGTAGTCTCCGGGTTTTATAGGGGGCTTGACACACACTGCCCAATAATAATGCTCTCCAATAATCAGCTATGTTTTCACATTAAAGTTGTATAGTTGGCTGGAAGGCTATTTTTCATCCATGGTTCCTTTTTACTGTGAGCATTGCTCATATTGAAAAACAAGCAGTCTGCTTTGTTTTTAGACTCTTTTACATTGGCTGTCAGTCACTGCTCGTGTGTCAAGTGAGTCATGTGTTCTGGCCTGAGCGGGTCTGTGTCTTTACATCAGCCGATGTCAGTGTTATACAGAAACCCAGCCTAAAACAACAAGCAATGCGGAGGTAGAATCAGTCTTTACTCCTCCCTCCCCCAGGTTGCTCCAGGTCTGTTTACTCCTCCCTCCCCCAGGTTGCTCCAGGTCTGTTTACTCCTCCCTCCCCCAGGTTGCTCCAGGTCTGTTTACTCCTCCCTCCCCTCCACCAGGTTGCTCCAGAGGTCCTACAAACACAACATGGACTTCATTGACTCCATCAACATGGCCCAGAGCTCCTGGAAAGCCACAGCCTACAGCGAACATGAGACCTACACTCTGCAGCAGCTAATGCACAGGGCTGGGGGACCAGCTTCACACATCCCCAGGTACAGTCACTCGTCAAACTATGTATTGAAACAGGAATTAAATTATGAAACTCATTTTGGTGAACTTCACACATGTACTACGTCCCCAAGGAAGAAGCAGGATGAGGCTGTCAGCTGTGAGATTTGTTACTTCTGAAAGAAAAGGGTGAAAATCAGGGTCCTAACTTTGGTTTTGGAAGTGGGGGGGACATAATGGAATATATTTTATCCAGTCAAACACAGCCTACTGACCGCTCAGAGGTGTCCGTGTGGTCCTAATGCACACCTTCGCCTCATTTTGTATCACATTCCAACGATCAAACTGGGGTTGACAAAAGCAATTTGATAATGTGGGAGGGACAGTTGGTCCCCTGGAGAGAATCGTCATGGCAGGTGAGTCCAAGGCTACAGGGCCCTGTTTTAGGATAATGGAACACTGTCTCTGGCCCCAACTCGTCCAGACTGCTCTGGTAAGAAACATTCTGTACAAGGGCTTACAAATGCCTGTTCTCTCTCTCAACCCCCAGCTGAGCTGTATTTTCTCTCCACTTGTTCACCCCCCCCCCCCCCCCCCCCACCATGGATTTTAAAGTAATGGTTTGGTGTCAGAAATAGGGTGGGGAACTATGTACAGTCCATGCTGTGACTCTAATCCATAGTGTGGGGGGGACTTGTGTTCACCTCAGGAGACATTGGGGAAGAGATCACATTGGTGGTGGTCAGTAGGTATGAAACAGGACTCTAACTGAGGTAGTACCTAAAGGTGTTCAATAGGAACACTCATTTTGGATTCATTGCAAGAAATGTCCATGGTGTTCCCTTATTGTATGAGTCTATGCTCCTCCCCAGACGTGTTGGCCCCGCCCCTGTGACAGCAACGCTAGTCAAGATGGCGGCCGGCCTCCCTGAGCGCTGGGACTGGAGAGATGCCAACGGAGTCAACTACCTCAGTCCTGTCCGCAACCAGGGTAACACACGCCGGGTCAAATACCTACACTTGTCTATCGTGACTCTTGGCAATATGTCTCCTCCCAACCCATGTGGTTAATGTTCAGCCTGTCTGCTGTGTCTGAGGCCTTAGGAATGTCCTCTACAGGGCTGTACCACTGCTAAATCAATGGTCCCTCCAGCATTAGTGGCCACTGTTCCCGTCTCAACCCGCAGACACAGCGCTCGTGTCTGTAGTGAGTTGTTGCATGGCTGAGGGCAACGGCTGGGATTTAGGGGCTCTGAAGGGTTTTAACAGGGGCCTTCTGCTGTGAGTGGGGCTTTCTGCCCTGCCTAAAAGGCTCTGCATGGTCGACACTGGCCGTACAGCATTTACTGCAGAACTATTGTGAAGTGAGTTCGTTTATACAGGATGTACCGCCCCTACCTCCCATCAATCAGAGCTATACGGAGCCCTCTGCATTTCAGCTTGAGGTGAGATGTGGTACGGAGCTTAACTTTGCCTCTGCATACCTCCGGAGGCTCCACAATTGTCACACCCTCCATACGAAGCCTCCGACCACATTTTCAGCTCAAACATAAATTGGCTTTTAGGGTTCATTCCCACAGAACTCTAGTTGCAGGTTAAAGAGGATCCACGGACTGCTTGACTGGGTGTCTGGTTCTTAGTGGTCACTGATGTTGCAGTGAGGTTTTTGATTGGTTGTGACAGTGTTTGATTGGTCCTCTGTGGGCTTCAGCTTCGTGTGGTAGCTGCTATTCCTTTGCCTTAATGGGAATGTTGGAGGCTCGTGTCCGACTCCAAACCAACAACACCGAGACTCCCATCTTCAGCCCACAGCAGGTCGTCTCCTGCTCCCAGTACTCCCAAGGTAATGAGCGAACACTCTGCATAATTGTACCTCAACGGGTGTTTGTATTTCTCCCATATCTAACCCCTCTTACTTCCCCTCTCCTCCCTCTCAGGTTGTGACGGTGGCTTCCCCTACCTCATTGGGAAGTACGTCCAGGACTTTGGGATCGTGGAAGAGTCGTGTTATCCGTACGCTGGGACAGATTCCCCGTGTGACGTTCCCGATGGCTGTCTCCGCCACTACACTTCAGACTACAGCTACGTGGGAGGCTTCTACGGAGGCTGCAGCGAGTCTGCCATGATGCTGGAACTGGTCAAGAACGGACCCATGGGGGTGGCCTTCGAGGTGGGACACACGTTGGTTTGTGCATTGGCTAGCTATATGAGTGATGGCCAGTATTAGTTTAAGTCAAAATGGCAGGTGTATTCCTCACACTGTTCTCGTCCAGGTGTATCCTGACTTCATGCACTACAAGGAGGGTATCTACCACCACACGGGCCTCCATGACCCCTACAACCCGTTTGAGCTGACCAACCACGCGGTGCTGCTGGTGGGCTACGGCCAATGTCACGTCACGGGTCAGAAGTTCTGGGTGGTGAAGAACAGCTGGGGGACGGCGTGGGGCGAGGGGGGCTTCTTCAGGATCAGACGGGGGTCTGACGAGTGTGCCATCGAGAGCATCGCTGTGGCAGCCAAGCCCATCCCTAAACTGTAGAGGGTCTACAGGGGTAGGAGGGAAAGGGTTGATCTTCAGGGATTTTCACAATTGGAACCTAGCCTGAAGTCTACAATGGCTTATAAATGTAATATTTAGAAATGGCTGGGATGTTGTTGTCAGATATAATCGGTAAAAGTGTTCACCATGCTCGCTAGACTGTGATCCTTGCCAGTTAGATGCATTTTTGGAATGATGCCAAAAGGGAACCTGCTTTAATTCCTTATGTAACTGGGATTTGTAGTTTTATTAGTCTTTTGTAGTTAGTCTGGTGATTGAGAGGAGGGCAGAGGACCTCTGCTCTTTATCGTTAATCTCAGGGGAGACTGTCCTGTGATCTCAAATGTATACTGTCGCTAGTCATCTCTGTACTGTCTATCTCTCTGATGCTGTAAATTGGAGTCTCCTGGGAATGTTCAAAGGGACTGGCTCATGATGGAAGGGATACAGTATGATTCTGTTGGTGCCTTTTTTTTCTTGTCACTTAGGAAGGGGCTGCCTTTCATTAGAAATGTCAGTTTTCCAATAAGATCACATGTATGCACAGATTTGCAGGTTGTCTGCTTTTTACAATTTGAAAGAAAATAAAGTATCATTTTAGAAATATTTTCAGTGGTGCTGACTTACTTTTATATACTGACAGCTTAAGATTTATCCATATGTGCATAACTTCTAAACTCAGCAAAAAAAGAAATGTCCTCTCAATGGCAACTGTGTTTATTTTCAGCAAACTTAACACGTGTAAATATTTGTATGAACATAAGATTCAACAACCTGAGACATAAACTGAACAACTTCCACAGACATGTGACTAACAGAAATGGAATAATGTGTCCCTGAACAAGGGGGGGGGGGTCAAAAGTAACAGTCAGTATCTGGTGTGGCCACCAGCTGCATTAAGTACTGCAGTGCATCTCCTCCTCATGGACTATACCAGATTTACAAGTTCTTGCTGTAAGATGTTACCCAACTCTTCCACCAAGGCACCTGCAAGTTCCCGGACATTTCTGGGGGGAATGGCCCTTGCCCTCACCCTCCGATCCAACAGGTCCCAGATGTGCTCAATGGGATTGAGATCCAGGCTCTTCGCTGGCCATGGCAGAACACTGACATTCCTGTCTTGCAGGAAATCACACACAGAAGGAGCAGTATGGCTGGTGGCATTGTCATGCTGGAGGGTCATGTTAGGATGAGCCTGCAGGAAGGGTACCACATGAGGGAGGAGGATGTCTTCCCTGTAACGCACAGCATTGAGATTGCCTACAATGACGACAAGCTCCGTCCGATGATACTGTGACAGACCATGACGGACCCTCCACCTCCAAATCGATCCCGCTCCAGAGTACAGGCCTCGGTGTAAAGCTCATTCCTTCAACGATAAACGTGAATCTGACCATCACCCCTGGTGAGACAAAACCGCGACTCATCAGTGAAGATTGCTTTCTGCCAGTCCTGTCTGGTCCAGCGACGGTGGGTTTGTGCCCATAGGCGGCGTTGTTGCCGGTGATGTCTGGTGAGGACCTGCCTTACAACAGGCCTACAAGCCCTCAGTCCAGCCTCTCAGCCCATTGCAGACAGTCTGAGCACTGATGGAGGGATTGTGCGTTCCTGGTGTTACTGTTGCCATCCTGTACCTGTCCCGCAGGTGTGATGTTCGGATGTACCGATCCTGTGCAGGTGTTACATGTGGTCTGCCACTGCGAGGACGATCCGTCCTGTCTCCCTATAGCGCTGTCTTAGGCGTCTCACAGTATGGACATTGCAATTTATTGCCCTGGCCACATCTGCAGTCCTCATACCTCCTTGCAGCATGCCTAAGGCATGTTCACGCAGATGAGCAGGGACCCTGGACATCTTTCTTTTGGTGTTCTCAGTTTTCAGAGTCTGTAGAAAGGCCTCTTTAGTGTCCTAGGTTTTCATAACTGTGACCTTAATTGCCTACCGTCAGATATCAGCCCCTCCACTACAGTCACTAGATGGTGCTATAACCCCAGATATCAGCCCCTCCACTACAGTCACTAGACGGTGCTATAACCCCAGATATCAGCCCCTCCACTACAGTCACTAGACGGTGCTATAACCCCAGATATCAGCCCCTCCACTACAGTCACTAGACGGTGCTATAACCCCAGATATCAGCCCCTCCACTACAGTCACTAGACAGTGCTATAACCCCAGATATCAGCCCCTCCACTAGATGGTGCTATAACCCCAGATATCAGCCCCTCCACTACAGTCACTAGATGGTGCTATAACCCCAGATATCAGCCCCTCCACTACAGTCACTAGACAGTGCTATAACCCCAGATACCAGCCCCTCCACTACAGTCACTAGACGGTGCTGTAACCCCAGATATCAGCCCCTCCACTACAGTCACTAGACGGTGCTATAACCCAAGATATCAGCCCCTCCACTACAGTCACTAGACGGTGCTATCACCCCAGATATCAGCCCCTCCACTACAGTCACTAGACGGTGCTATAACCCCAGATATCCGCCCCTCCACTACAGTCACTAGACGGTGCTATAACCCCATATATCAGCCCCTCCACTACAGTCACTAGACGGTGCTATAACCCCAGATATCAGCCCCTCCACTACAGTCACTAGACGGTGCTATAACCCCAGATATCAGCCCCTCCACTACAGTCACTAGACGGTGCTATAACCCCAGATATCAGCCCCTCCACTACAGTCACTAGACGGTGCTATCACCCCAGATATCAGCCCCTCCACTACAGTCACTAGACGGTGCTATAACCCCAGATATCCGCCCCTCCACTACAGTCACTAGACGGTGCTATAACCCCATATATCAGCCCCTCCACTACAGTCACTAGACGGTGCTATAACCCCAGATATCAGCCCCTCCACTACAGTCACTAGACGGTGCTATAACCCCAGATATCAGCCCCTCCACTACAGTCACTAGACGGTGCTATAACCCCAGATATCAGCCCCTCCACTACAGTCACTAGACGGTGCTATAACCCCAGATATCAGCCCCTCCACTAGATGGTGCTATAACCCCAGATATCAGCCCCTCCACTACAGTCACTAGACGGTGCTATGACCCCAGATATCAGCCCCTCCACTAGATGGTGCTATAACCCCAGATATCAGCCCCTCCACTACAGTCACTAGATGGTGCTATAACCCCAGATATCAGCCCCTCCACTACAGTCACTAGACAGTGCTATAACCCCAGATACCAGCCCCTCCACTACAGTCACTAGACGGTGCTATAACCCCAGATACCAGCCCCTCCACTACAGTCACTAGACGGTGCTATAACCCCAGATATCAGCCCCTCCACTACAGTCACTAGACGGTGCTATCACCCCAGATATCAGCCCCTCCACTACAGTCACTAGACGGTGCTATAACCCCAGATATCCGCCCCTCCACTACAGTCACTAGACGGTGCTATAACCCCATATATCAGCCCCTCCACTACAGTCACTAGACGGTGCTATAACCCCAGATATCAGCCCCTCCACTACAGTCACTAGACGGTGCTATAACCCCAGATATCAGCCCCTCCACTACAGTCACTAGACGGTGCTATAACCCCAGATATCAGCCCCTCCACTACAGTCACTAGACGGTGCTATAACCCCAGATATCAGCCCCTCCACTACAGTCACTAGACGGTGCTATCACCCCAGATATCAGCCCCTCCACTACAGTCACTAGACGGTGCTATAACCCCAGATATCCGCCCCTCCACTACAGTCACTAGACGGTGCTATAACCCCATATATCAGCCCCTCCACTACAGTCACTAGACGGTGCTATAACCCCAGATATCAGCCCCTCCACTACAGTCACTAGACGGTGCTATAACCCCAGATATCAGCCCCTCCACTACAGTCACTAGACGGTGCTATAACCCCAGATATCAGCCCCTCCACTAGATGGTGCTATAACCCCAGATATCAGCCCCTCCACTACAGTCACTAGACGGTGCTATGACCCCAGATATCAGCCCCTCCACTACAGTCACTAGACGGTGCTATAACCCCAGATATCAGCCCCTCCACTACAGTCACTAGACGGTGCTATAACCCCAGATATCAGCCCCTCCACTAGATGGTGCTATAACCCCAGATATCAGCCCCTCCACTACAGTCACTAGACGGTGCTATAACCCCAGATATCAGCCCCTCCACTACAGTCACTAGACGGTGCTATAACCCCAGATATCAGCCCCTCCACTACAGTCACTAGACGGTGCTATAACCCCAGATATCAGCCCCTCCACTAGATGGTGCTATAACCCCAGATATCAGCCCCTCCACTACAGTCACTAGACGGTGCTATGACCCCAGATATCAGCCCCTCCACTACAGTCACTAGACGGTGCTATAACCCCAGATATCAGCCCCTCCACTACAGTCACTAGACGGTGCTATAACCCCAGATATCAGCCCCTCCACTAGATGGTGCTATGACCCCAGATATCAGCCCCTCCACTACAGTCACTAGACGGTGCTATAACCCCAGATATCAGCCCCTCCACTACAGTCACTAGACGGTGCTATGACCCCAGATATCAGCCCCTCCACTAGATGGTGCTATGACCCCAGATATCAGCCCCTCCACTACAGTCACTAGACGGTGCTATGACCCCAGATATCAGCCCCTCCACTACAGTCACTAGACGGTGCTATAACCCCAGATATCAGCCCCTCCACTACAGTCACTAGACGGTGCTATGACCCCAGATATCAGCCCCTCCTGCTCTGGGAGAGCGCCAGCAGGATTTTAAACAAACGGACCCCTGCGTCGCTGCACAGCTATTTTCAGGTTTCTCCAGAGATGTTCGATCGGGTTCAAGTCCGGGCTCTGGCTGGGCCACTCGAGGACATTGTCCTGAAGCCACTCCTGCGTTGTCTTGGTTGTGTACACACACACACACACACTTGGTGTATGTGAACTATGGGTGTACAGAGGACTTCTTCTAGCTGGAGAGAAAGATGGAGATCAACGTCACTGGGAAGATCGTCATATTCAGATATGGAAATATCTTCAGAGGAAACAAGGTCTTTCTCTTTCCCTCTCTCTCTCTATCTATATATTTCTCTCTTTCTATATATATTTCTCTCTCTCTCTATATATATATATATATATATATATATATATACTGCTCAAAAAAATAAAGGGAACACTTAAACAACACATCCTAGATCTGAATGAAAGAAATAATCTTATTAAATACTTTTTTCTTTACATAGTTGAATGTGCTGACAACAAAATCACACAAAAATAATCAATGGAAATCCAATTTATCAACCCATGGAGGTCTGGATTTGGAGTCACACTCAAAATTAAAGTGGAAAACCACACTACAGGCTGATCCAACTTTGATGTAATGTCCTTAAAACAAGTCAAAATGAGGCTCAGTAGTGTGTGTGGCCTCCACGTGCCTGTATGACCTCCCTACAACGCCTGGGCATGCTCCTGATGAGGTGGCGGATGGTCTCCTGAGGGATCTCCTCCTAGACCTGGACTAAAGCATCCGCCAACTCCTGGACAGTCTGTGGTGCAACGTGGCATGGTGGATGGAGCGAGACATGATGTCCCAGATGTGCTCAATTGGATTCAGGTCTGGGGAACGGGCGGGCCAGTCCATGGCATCAATGCCTTCCTCTTGCAGGAACTGCTGACACACTCCAGCCACATGAGGTCTAGCATTGTCTTGCATTAGGAGGAACCCAGTGCCAACCGCACCAGCATATGGTCTCACAAGGTGTCTGAGGATCTCATCTTGGTACCTAATGGCAGTCAGGCTACCTCTGGCGAGCACATGGAGGGCTGTGCGACCCCCCAAAGAAATGCCACCCCACACCATGACTGACCCACCGCCAAACCGGTCATGCTGGAGGATGTTGCAGGCAGCAGAACGTTCTCCACGGCGTCTCCAGACTCTGTCACGTCTGTCACGTGTTCAGTGTGAACCTGCTTTCATCTGTGAAGAGCACAGGGCGCCAGTGGCGAATTTGCCAATCTTGGTGTTCTCTGGCAAATGCCAAAAGTCCTGCACGGTGTTGGGCTGTAAGCACAACCCCCACCTGTGGACGTCGGGCCCTCATACCACCCTCATGGAGTCTGTTTCTGACCGTTTGAGCAGACACATGCACATTTGTGGCCTGCTGGAGGTCATTTTGCAGGGCTCTGGCAGTGCTTCTCCTGCTCCTCCTTGCACAAAGGCGGAGGTAGCGGTCCTGCTGCTGGGTTGTTGCCCTCCTACGGCCTCCTCCACGTCTCCTGATGTACTGGCCTGTCTCCTGGTAGCGCCTCCATGCTCTGGACACTACGCTGACAGACACAGCAAACCTTGCCACAGCTCGCATTGATGTGCTATCCTGGATGAGCTGCACTACCTGAGCCACTTGTGTGGGTTGTAGACTCCGTCTCATGCTACCTCTAGAGTGAAAGCACCGCCAGCATTCAAAAGTGACCAAAACATCAGCCAGGAAGCATAGGAACTGAGAAGTGGTCTGTGGTCCCCACTTGCAGAACCACTCCTTTATTGGGGGTGTCTTGCTAATTGCCTATAATTTCCACCTGTTGTCTATTCCATTTGCACAACAGCATGTGAAATTTATTGTCAATCAGTGTTGCTTCCTAAGTGGACAGTTTGATTTCACAGAAGTGTGATTGACTTGGAGTTACATTGTGTTGTTTAAGTGTTCCCTTTATTTTTTTGAGCAGTGTATATAATTTCTCTCTCTATATATATATATATATTTATTTCTCTCTCTCTCTCTCTCCTCTCTCTCTCTCTCTCCTCTCTCTCTCTCTCTCTCTCTCTCTCTCTCTCTCTCTCTCTCTCTCTCTCTCTCTTCTATCTCTCTCTCTCTCTCTCTCTCTCTCTCTCTCTCTCTCTCTCTCTCTCTCTATATATATTTCTCCATCCCTCTGTAGGTGAAGAATGTGACGCTTCATGGGGCGAACGGT